>NC_142010.1:256204169-256359169 GCF_049901735.1 Notechis scutatus | reverse complement strand
GTGGTTCCTGACTTACAATCACAATTGAGCCCAAAATTTCTGTTGCTAAGCAAGACAGTTGTTAAGTGAGATTTGTCAAATTTTATGACCTATCTTGACAGTTTTTAGGTGAATCATTACAATCGTTCAGTTAGTAACACAATTGTTAAGTGAATCTGCCCCCCCGCCCCCGGGATGGGATTCATTTTTTTAACAATGGGTTCTATGGGCGTGGCTTAGTTGGTGGGCATGGCTTGGCAGTAATGTAAGTGGCTGGGCATGGCCAACTCAATATCACTCACATCGAGGCACGCATCTCCTTGCCTGGCCTCTCGTGACTGGCGTGGGGGGCGTGGGGGGCTGCGCATTGCTTTCTGGGCAATTTTTGGCACAGGAGCCCAAAAAGGTTAGCCACCACTGCTTTAGGGGATGAGAATGCATCAAAAATACTTCGCTTTAACATCCTTACTATGAATAAGATAGTTATTTCCAAAATTATATAGCCTAACTTCTCCTTTCAATAAATCGCATTAAGATCAACCTGGAGGCACTTAACTTTCTTGGCTATGGATGGCAGTAAGGGCCTTGATGCATCGATTGCTTTTATCATAGTTGTCCCAAAGGTGCTTTTTCAAGAGGCAACGGGACTTTCTGGTTTTTCTCTGAAAACATTTCACCAGGGGTGGGATTCAAAATTTTTAACAACCAGTTCTGTGGGCGTGGCTTAGGCGGTGGGTGTGGCTTAGGTGGTGGGTGTGGCTTGGTGGTCATGTGACTGGGTGGTCATGGCTTGGTGGTCATGTTATTAGCTGGGTGTGGCCAACTCAATATCACTCACATGGAGGCACACATCTCCTCGCCTGGCCTCTCATGACTGTGGGGATGCTTCAACAGTCGTAAGTGTGAAAAATGGCCCTAAGTCACTTTTTTCAGTGCCATTTTAACTTTGAATGGTCATTCTACCCAAGCAAAGTACCAGCAAATGAGGGGGAAAAAACTCCAGAGAAGTTCCTGAGACAAGAAGTTTAGTCCTGCCAAGAATGTAATAAGGGTTAACGGAGAGGCAGTTTCTGTAAGCAACACCAGAATGTTTCCTTCCAGCCTTCCTTACAGGATTAGGCCAGTAATTTCTTCTAACAACCGGTTCTCCAAACTGCTTAGAATGTTAACAACCAACCGGTTCTAGCGAATAGGTGCGAACCGATAGAATCCCACCCCTGCCCCCCCTCCAATTGACTTTGTTTGTCAGCTTGTGAAAGGCGATCACACAACTCTGGGACACTGCAACTGCCACAAATGTGAACCAGTTGCCAAAAGTCCAAATTTTGATCATGTGGCCATGGGGATGTTGCAATGGTCGTGTGAAAAATGTTCACATTGGTAACTTCTTTCAGTGCTGTTGTAACTTTTTTTTTTAAACAAGTTTTATTTTCAAAACAAACAATACATAGATACACATAAAACAAAACATAAAAGCATAAAAAATCTCTTATCTGAAAGTTGATTAGTCCCGGGTTAAAACTCCTGGTACAGACACAAATTCAAATTCATATTCATTTTACATACCATTTCATATCTTATTAACATTTTCAGTTTTCTATATGTCTTCTCCTCTCCTTTAAATTTTCTCAATTTTATTTTATTTTATTTATCTCCTCTCAATTCATATCATAATATTTATTATTCTTTGTCTGTTCTATTCCAGCCAGCCCTTTATTTTCCTTCTTTAAAAAAAAAAAAAACTTCTCCTGTACACTATATGGAGTATAATGCCTTTATCTCTTTCCCCTACCTTTATAATACTTAATATAAAACACATGACATATATTGGGATTCTGTCTGGTACATTCTAAAATTATACTATATTATCAAAAATAATACAAATCTATTCATTAGTATTAATATTCATTCATATCTTAAACATTTAAATCATTACTTTTCAATTAAATCACATACTTTTATGGGAGCCCTATTTTCCATAGTTATATATTATATCCCCATCATATATTATAGCTCATTATTTCATTAAAAAGTACCTCCTTCTTCTACTTCAATTCTCATTTCACATGAAATTTCGCTACTATACCATATTCTAATCATTAATATTAACAATCATTTATATCTTAAACATTTTATCCATTTCAATTAAATATCATGCCTTTATGGGAACACTTATGCTTTTCAAAGATTATAAACCCCCCCCACACACACATCACAATCTTAAATCATGTTTCACATAGTACTCCTTTTTCTTAACCAAAAATTTCACTAATTTATGTTAAATATTTTATCACATTTTAGGTTACATATTGTTTCTAATTTTCTATGTTTACTTCTAAATACAAGTATAAAAATGCAGTCTTATGTATCTTTCTAGAATCCCTTTAACCATAAAGCTTATCCATTATCTCTAAAAAAAAATTGCTTCTTAACATCTTGCTCCCCACCATTAGGACTTCTCATCCCTTCCTTTCTTTCTTGTTTCTTCTTCTCCTTATCCTCTTTAACCCCTTGTCTCTCCACCTCCCTTTTATTCTGCTTTCCCCTTTCTGTTGTTTCTTAACATAATGTCCCCTTTTCACCTTATTCTTCTCTTTTGGGCTATTTTTCCAGATCTTAAAGACCTTTTTCCTTTTTTCTCTTGCTTTTTCTCTTCTCCAGTCAAAGTAATTTGTTCATCAAAGATGGCTTCTCCTTCTTCTTTGTCCCCATCATCCTCATTCTGCTTCACATAAATATAAACCGCCATTTCCAAGTATTGAAAAATAGTGTCAAGACCATCTTCCCCTCCTTGTTTTTCTCTTTCAAATTTTTGATATATAAGTTCCAATTCATCCATAGATGATGCCATTGTGTAGAGAAAAAGTTTTTCCAAACAACCACCCAGATGATTTAATCAGAAGTAATTTCCAAAGGTTCCAAAGTCACCAAACAATCCAAACAGACTATTTCTTTTAGATACCTTCTTCTTCTTCACTTTCTCTTTCTGGGGTTAAAGTAATCACAAATCCTTTTCAAGTATATTTTTGGAAGTTTTTAAACTCTTTGTAATTCTAGGCAATCTTCTCCTTATTCAAATTTTGCTCTAATTCTTTTTTCACTCTCTCTTCCCACTCACAGCCAAATAGGTACCCCCCGCTGTCACTTTAGGAAGGAGAGTAGAACAAAGAAAAACTTTCCCCTTTAGAATATTCGCAGCTTAAAAACTCTCACAGGGAACAATATATACTTAGCAGCCTTCAAGATTCCAGGTCATTTTCTCCCGTCTTGTCCCGGTTAGAATCAACTTTCACTTTTCTTTCAGCTTCCTCCCTCCTGCACCTGCTTGTCCGGCTGCAGCTTTCTTCGTGGCGGCCATTGCTGACCGCCGTTCTTCTGCCTCGGGAAAAGGGGGTTTAGCCGGCTGGGGAGGGGGTTTGTGACACCCCCAAACCCCTTGCCGGATCCCCTGTCTTCAGCTGCCTCTGCAGGGCAGCTATATCCCCCAGATCCAAATGGATCGGGGGAACCTTGACGGTGAACGCAGCAGGGATCGCGCGGTCGCGAATCCCTGCCGCCCGAAAGGTTGCAAACCGGAAGTCCAGTGCTGTTGTAACTTTGAATAGTCACTAAATGAATGGTTGTAAGTCAAGGACTCCATGTACTCTAAAGCAGTGCTCGCCAACCGTGGGCCGGGGAAACCACTGATGGTTCGCGAGAAAATGTTGGTGGTCCACAGAGAAATGTCCCCCCCCCCCAAAACAATTAATCCAGGCTACGTGGGAACACAAGACTGAGCGGCCCACATGGCCCACCCACCCACAGGCCCCCACCCTTCGGCCAAGCGCAAACCTTACCTTGAGTAGAGCCACGCGAGCTGGAACTAGAAGGTAAGACCAAGGGTGGGGGAGGGAAATATGCCCAGGGTGACTTGCTGACGTTGGTGGAAAAGTTGGTCCCATATTCCAGAGCTGCAGTAGTCACAGGACTGGTCCTTTGGTCATCCCGGAGCAGCTCCTCCAGTTCATGGCAGGCCGGTGCACCCGGGTGGAGGAGCAGCTGCTCAGGAATGACCAAAGGGCCAGTCCTGTGACTACTCCAGCTCTGGAATATGGGACCGACTTTCCCACCAACGTCAGCAAGCCACCATCAATCAAAATTCATATTAGTGGTCCACGGGATTTAAAATTAGGAGTTTGATGGTCCCTGAGGTCCAAAAGGTTGGCGGCCCCTGCTCTAAAGTATACTTTCTCCTTTCTCGAGGTGAAAGAATGTAGGTTTTGGAACTGGAGGAAGGACACGCAAACCATTAAGGAGGAACTCTCAGAAAAGATAACTCAATGCTGAGCAAGAATAAAGAATGAGAAAGGAAATTGAAATAAACCTGGCTTGATTTTATGTAGTGTGGAGATGGTAGAGAAATTAAACTGTCAGAGGCGTTCAAAATTCTTTCACATATAGTCCTCTACTTACGACCACAACGAAGCCCAAACTTTCTGCCGCTAAGCGAGACAGTTGTTAAGTAAGTTTTACCCCATTTTACGACTTTTCTCGCCGTGGCTGTTAAATGAATCACCACAGTTGTTAAGTTAGCGATGTGTTTGTTAAGTTTCCCCCATTGGCTTTGCTCGTGGGAAGGTCGCAAAAGGGGAATCCCACGACCATGGGACACTGCAAAACCGTCATAAATGTGAGTCAGTTGTCAAGCACCCGAATGCAAATCACGCGACCCTGAGGACACTACAACGGTCGTTAAGTGTGAAAAATGGTGTCAAGTCACTTTTTTCAATGCTGGGGTAACTTCGAACGGTCGTTAAACAAACTGTTGTAAGTCGAGGACTACCTGTATTGCTCAGACAATAAGAGGTTTCCTGTCAGTTTTTCTCTCCTCAGGCTCAGACGACCAAAATCAAAACCCGCAAACCCTCCTCATTAAAATCTTCTTTAAAAAGGGGAGTAATTCTTTTTTTCTTTACCTCTCTTTCCTTTCTTCCTCACCAGCCAGATAAGCCTGCATTTCCACACCAATTCTCTTCTGAACCTCCAGGTGATGTCGTTTCCGTTCGCTGATCTCCTCCATTTTACCCTTAACGATCCCAATGTGGTGGGATTTGGCGTAGCGGGCAAATTCATGGCGCTTTGCTTCCTGAGCCCTCCAATAAAAGAGCTGTTTCTGGCTATCCTCCGCTGTATTGGGCAACTTGGCTCTCTGCGGGAAGAAATGGGATTTAATCGTAGCATCGGGCCACCTCTGCCGAAGAGAAGGAAAGGGGCTACCCCTCTTGGCACCGAACAAGCTTTTTCAAACAGTTGCCCAGTTCGCCATATTAATTAATTCACCATGTTAATATCAATTTATAATCAGGGCTGTCTTAACGCATGGGCCTGATGGGCACTAGCCCGTGGACCCCACGAGCATAGGGGTCCCATACTAATCTGTGTATGTTAGCCCTTCAGTGCACCTTGCGTCATATAAACACAGCAACTGTATGGCTTACTGAGTATTATTGTGTTTTTCAAGCCTTGTGTATTGTTCAAATGTTTATGTGAGTAGTTATAAAAGGGGTCCCAGTCAGTGGTGGGATTCAAAAATATTTTACTACCGGTTCTGTGGGCATGACTTGGACATGGTGTGGCTTGGTGGGCGTATTAGGGAAAGGATATACTGCAAAATCCCATTCCCTCCCCACCCCACTAACCTGCTTTCCAGCTCCGTTCTCCTGGGCAGGGCAAACAAAGAAAACCCAGCCGATCAGCTGGAACTCGGGAGGCAGAGAAGAGATGGGGGTAGGGCCAGTCAGAGGTGGGATTTGCCGGTTCTCTGAACTACTCAAAATTTCAGCTACCGGTTCTCCAGAACTGGTCAGAACCTGCTGAATATCACCACTGGCCCCAGTTCACTGCTTTGCCCGGTGTGATGACCCAGGGTAGGATACAAAACAAACACAGTCACAGAAAACAGGTGAAGCCCCTTTTATTTCTTCACTTTGTTTCCAAGCTCCGAATATCCTTGACAGAAGTCAAAAAACTCCCACAACAGTTACAAGAAGAAGAAGAAAAGCAACACAAACCAGGCAAGATAAGGGCTGGAGGACGTCCACAGATAACAGAACACACACTGGGAAGGATGCCAAACTCAGAGACTAACCATAAACTAGAGATATTTCCACGCTTTGTTTCCAGCGCTCGCCTGTATGCATGTCCGTCCTCTTATTCAGTTGTCACAGCTGCAGCCCATGAAGAGGATCAAGGCCCTCTCCTCCCGAGTAGACCACATCTCTCCCTTATCCTCTCCTCCCTGCGTGCCCTAGGATGCAGAGGGGATGGGCCTGGGTCCTCCTCTGACTGCTCAGCCGGCTTCTGCCCTTCCCCAGCCTCCTCCACAACCTCCTGAGCCACATCTCCACTCCCTGTTGGCTGTTCCTCGTCTCACTCAGAGTCAGTCTCCACCAGGGGCATGACACCCGGGGCCCATAATGCTGTTAAGACGGCCCTGTTTATAATGCCTTCGTAAGACCACACTTGGAATACTTCAGGGGTGTCAAACTTGCATCGTCACGTGACGTGTCACAACTTTTTCCCCTTTGCTAAACCGGGCATGGGTGTGGCCAGCGCGTGATGCATCCGGCTCTTGGGCCATGGGTTTGACAGCCCTGGAATACTATATCCAACTTTGGTCACCACAATGTAAAAAAGATGCTGAGACTCTAAAAAAAGTGCAGAGAAGAGCAACAAAGATGATTAGGGGATTGGAGGCTAAAACATATGAAGAACAGTTGCAGGATTTGAGTATGTCTAGTTTAATGAAAAGAAGGGCTAGGGGTGACATGATAGCAGTGTTCCAATATCTAAGGCAAGGGCCTTCCAACTTGGCAGTTTTAAGACTTGTGGACTTCAACGCCCAGAATTCCTGAGCTAACATGACTGGAGGAGGAATTCTGGGAGTTGAAGTCCACGAGTCTTAAAGCTGCCAAGTTTGATCTAAGGGAATGCCACAAAGAAGAGGGGAGTTCAATCTATTCTCCAAACTAGCACTTGAAGGCAAGACAAGAAGCAATGGATGGAAACTAATCAAGGAGAGAAGCCTGACAAGAACTATCAGTTTCCTGATAGTTAGAACAATCAATCAGTGGATGACTTGTTTCCAGAAGTTGTGAATGCTCTCCAACACTGGATGTTTTTAAGAAGAAATTGGACAACCATTTGTCTGAAATGTTATGGGGTTTCCTGCCTGAGCAGGGGGTTGGACTAGAAGACCTCCAAGGTCCCTTCTAACTCTGTTATTCTGTAATCACCAAGGGGTGGCAGAAATGCCTAGGATCCAGAAATGCTTTAGGATCCAATACATCCCATTTTTCTACATCAATGTTTTGCGAATTTGGCACCTCTAAGAAGCATGGACTTCTCCAGACAGATGAGTTTGAAAAATCAATGTTTCCCAACCTTGGCTGCTTTAAGATGGGTGGACTTCAACTCCTAGAATTCTGGGAGTTGAAGTCCACCCATCTTAAAACAGTCCAAGTTTGAGAAACACTGATCTAAATGCTCCATAGTCCCTTCATCTTTTATTTTTTAAGGAGGTAGCTCCACACCAAACCCTGGACTGCTTATGCTGATCCTCCATGTTCAGAAGCACTCTATCCCTTAATCCCAGACTGACTATACAGTATTAATAGCAGCAAGCAACTTCATAGAGTAGAGTAGAATATAGAGTAGAGCAGAGCAGAGTAGAGGGCTAGGGTATCTAGAGATAGAAACGACTAGCATGTATTTGCGAGGGGAACCTTTTTACTTTTATCTTAAGAATATAGAGTACAGTAGAATGTAGAGTAGACTAGAATAGAACAAAGTAGAGTGTTAGGTTATCTAGAGCAGGGGTGGGCAAACTTTTTGGCTCGGGGGCCACATTGACTTTTAAAATTTGACAGACGGGCCGGGTCAGCAAAAGATTTTGGGGAATCGCCCCTCTTCTCCTCCTCCTTCCCTCCCCTCAGAGGCTCCTCCCCCTCGGAGGCCCTCTGAGTCAGGAGTTGCTACCGCCGGCGCGGCTCCAGTCCCGCATTGCCTCGGGAAGGAAAGGCAAAAGGAAGAGCCGCGGTGGTGCTTTGCAACAGGCTCAGCGGCTCCTGGTTTTGCCTTTTCCTTCCCAAGGCAACGCGGGACTGAGCCGCACGGAGCTGCGCCGGCGGTAGCAACTCATGACAGCCCCAGCCGGACACCTGAGCGGAGCCCGGCGAAACTGCCTCTGCTGCTGCCGGAGCACCACCGGGTCGCTCCTCCAAGCAGCCTGCCCGCCCACCGGAAGGAAGCCAAAAGTTGCTGGGAAGTTGCTCGGTGCTGGGAGCAGGCTTTAAAGTGCCGCCCGAGCAAAGTTTAAGCCTGAAGCCCCGGAACCGAGCAACTTCCCAGCAACTTCGCTTCCTTTTAACTCGCTGGCGCCACGCCTGGCCCCGAGCCACGCGGCGGAAGGGAGTCCGGGGGCAGGCGGGCAGGCTGCTTGAGGAGGCTCCGGCTTCCTCCGCCAGGCGCGAGCGCCCGCAGTTAAAACGGCCGAAAGTTGCTGGGAAGTTGCTGCTTCCAGGGCTTTGCAAAGGCAGTTTGCAGGCTGGAGCGCCTTCCCGCCGAGGAGCGGGAAGGGTTCCGCCCGGCGGGTGGTGGGCTGCTTAAACTTTGCTCGGGCGGCACTTTAAAAGCCTGCTCCCAGCACCCGAGCAACTTCCCAGCAACTTTCGGCTTAGTTTTAACTCGCGGGCGCCGCACCTCGCCCGAGCCGCACGGCAGCCCGCTCCAAGCAGCCCGCCCCACTCATTGGGCGGAACCCTTCCCGCTCCTCGGCGGGAAGACGCTCCAGCCTGCAAACTTTACCTTTGCAAAGCCCTGAAAACGGAGCAACTTCCCAGCAACTTTCGGCTTCGCTTTAACTCCCGGCCGCCGCGCCTGGTGGAGGGGAAGCCCGGAGCCTCCTCCAAGCAGCCTGCCCACCCGCCCGCCGGGCTTTCCTTTGGCCGCGTGGCTCAGGGCCAGGCGCGAGCACCCGCGAGTTAAAACGAAGCCGAAAGTTGCTGGGAAGTTGCTCGGGTGCTGGGAGCAGGCTTTTAAAGTGCCACCCGAGCAAAGTTTAAGCAGCCCACCCCACCCGCCGGGCGGAACCCTTCCCGCTCCTCGGGCGGGAAGACGCTCCAGCCTGCAAACTTTACCTTTGCAAAGCCCTGGAAAACGGAGCAACTTCCAGCAACTTTCGGGCTTCTTTTTAACTCGCGGGCACTCGCGCCTGGCGGAGGGGAAGCCCGGAGCCTCCTCCAAGCAGCCTGCCCGTCCGCCCACCGGGCTTCCTTCGCCGCGCTGGCGGGGCCAGGCACGAGCGCCCGTGAGTTAAAACGGTCGAAAGTTGCTGGGAAGTTGCTCGGGTGCTGGGAGCAGGTTTTTAAAGTGCCGCTGAGCAGGACCGCCGAGCCGGGAAACGGGCACCAAGGCAGGGCAAAGCTCCACCAGCAGCGGCGTAGCTTTAGGTGGCTCCAAGCAACCCGCCCGCCCGCCGGGTGGAACCCTTTCTGCTCCTCGGCGGGAAGACGCTCCAGCCTGCAAGCTTTGCCTTTGCAAAGTTTAAGCCTGGAAGCCCCGGAAAAAGTGGGATCGGCGGGGACTCACCTTCGGAGAGGTCGCACTCGAAGGTGATTTCAACTCCCAGCCGAGGCCTTTGCAAATTTCTTTTCTTTCCTACCCCTAGATCGCTCCGCACTGTTTTGCAGCTTTGGGGGCCACGCAGCACAGGGCAATTACGCCACGCCCAGCGATTTTTTTTCAGGGGCGGGCCGGATTGGACAGACCAATGGCAGCGATTTTTTTCAGGGGCGGGCCGCATTGGACAGACCAACGGGCCGGATGTGGCCCGCGGGCCGTAGTTTGCCCACCCCTGATCTAGAGCCACAAACAACTAGCACGTATGTGCAAGGGGAATTTTTACTTTTACCTTTAGAATATAGAGTAGAATATAGAGTAGAGTAGAATATGGAGTAGAGTAGATTAAGGGTTAGGGTAACAGAACAGAATAGAATTCTTTATTGGCCAAGTGTGATTGGACATACAGGGAATTTGCCTGGGGTGCATAAACTCTCAGTGTATATACAAACAATAAAGTGGAAGGTCATAGATTATAAATCATACAACAATTAATCATAAGATACAAACAAGTGATAAATCATAAAATAGGAGAAGATAGTAGCAAAGATGAGAAGGATGGTAGCAATACAGACTATTACACAGGTAAATATCTTTGGGCGCAAGACAGTGTTGTGGGAATTACAAGAGTGAATGGGGGAGCGGTGAACTATATGTCTCAGATGCTCAATTTATTAAAGTAGTTGTAGCCTAGTTGTACCTCTGGTGAGTTACAAAACCCGGGAAAACAACAACAACACAATGATTGTCTATCTATGCCAGCCACACATCCGGCAGGGACCCGTTGCTGTTGGGGCTTCTTAGTGGAAAATGCGTGTCCAGGGCTGCAGCTCCAACCTCTGGCGGGGAGGAACAGGGCTAGCTTGGGTAGACGCGAGGAGCAAAGGGGGACTAAGCCTTGGAACATCCTTGAGGACTAGCTGCTTGGCTGGGTTAAAAAAAAAAAAAAAGGAGAGGGGAACGTCCCGTGAGCGTCCCCCGCCCTTCACCAAAGCAATCCCCTTCCCCAACGGCGACTCACAAAGGCCACGACGTACGGCTTGTGGCCTTTCACCTCCCGATGCACGCGGCCCCGATCGTCCATCATCTTGCCGGCTGCCTCTCGGACTCGCCGCTGACTCCGACGCGCTGCGGTTGCCGCGGCAACCAACGCTGAGGGGGTGGGAGGAGGGGACGAGGGGCGGTGACGTCATCACGCCTGGGCGATTCCCGCCGGCGCCTTGCGTGGGGATCCCCCTGCCTGAGAGGGGGGAGGGCGAAAGGCGTTTGCAGCCGCATCTTTTCTTTTTTTAGTATTTAGTATTTATTTGATTTGTCAATCGCTTACAAGATGCATGTATAAGTATAAGAAAAAGAAAAGAAACAATAGGACAGGGATGGTAGGCACGATTGGTGTACTTATGCACGCCCCCTACAGACCTCTTAGGAAAGGGGTGAGGTCAATAGTAGACAGTCTAAGGTTAAAGTTTTTGGGGTTTGGGGAAGAAACTACAGAGTCAGGTAGAGTATTCCAGACACTGACCACTCTGTTGCTGAAGTCGTATTTCCTGCAATCAAGTTTGGTGCGGTTAACCTTGAGTTTGTATCTATTGTGTGCTCTTGTGTTGTTATGGTTGAAGCTGAACTTTCTTTTTTCACTTACCGCAAGTGAGTTTCCTTGTTAAAAACTGCAATGCCAAAAAAAAAAAAAAAAATAGTTGCGGCAAATTCATAAACGAAGGAGGATCTAATCTAATCTAGAATCTCACCTCCCTCCTTCTTTCACGAACATGCTGCAACTATGTAATCATTAGAACAGTAGAACAGAACAGGATAGAATACAGAATGTAGAAAATAGAATAGAATGAAAAAAATAAAATTAGAATAGAATATAAAAAGAAAAGAATAGAATGTAGAATAGAATGAAGAGAATGCAATTAGAGTAGAGTAGATTAGAGTGGAATAGAATAAAATAGTATAGAATAGAATAGAAATTATGGAATGGAGTGGAATGGAATAGAATAGAATAGAAATTATGTAATGGAGTGAAATAGAATAGAATAGAATAGAATAGAATAGAATAGAAATTATGGAATGGAGTGGAATGGAATAGAATAAAATAGAATAGAAATTATGGAATGGAGTGGAATGGAATAGAATAGAACAGAACAGAACAAAATAGAAATTATAGAGTAGAATAGAATAGAATAGAATAGAATAGAATAGAATAGAATAGAATAGAATAGAATAGAATAGAATAGAAATTATGGAATAGAATAGAATAAAATGGAATGAAATGGAATAGAATAGAACAGAACAGAATAGAATAGAAATTATGGAATAGAATAGAATAGAATAGAATAGAATAGAATAGAATAGAATAGAATAGAACAGAGCTGGGAGGGACCTTGGAGGTCTTCTAGTCCAGCTCTCTGCTCTGGCATGAGACCCTATATATCATTTTGGACAAGTGGCTGTCCAGTCTCTTCTTAAAAACCTCCAGTGATGAAGCGCCCATGATTTTTGAAGTATTTGAGGGGCTTCCACAAAGGAGAGGGAGTCAACTAATTTTAAAAAGCCCCAGAATTCAAAACAAGAAAGACTGGATGGAAACTAATCATGGAGAGAAGCAAGCTGGAACTAAGGAGAAACTTCGTGGCAGTGAGGATAGTGAACCAGTGGAACGGCTCGCCTCCAGAAGTTGTAGGGCCCCCATCAGTGGAGGCTTTTAAATACAAATGGGATAGCCATGTCTGGAATGGTAGGATCTCCTGCTTGAGCCAGAGGTTGGATTAGAAGACCTCCAAGGTCCCCTCCAGCTCTATTCTGAACTAGATCGATACCCGTGCTTCGCTACGAAACCATGTGGTCGGGCTTAGTTTTTGAGGAGGAAAATAAGGGGGGGAAATTCTGCCTCTGCCTACCAGCATCCATCGGTAATCATCTGGCTAGTGTCCTGTCAGTGTGTGAGTTGAGGGCTGTTTGGAAACTGAAACAGTATTTGCTGTGTGAGCAAGAAGGAGACAGCAAGGAGCCTGGGCGTGGCTTAGCCCAACTGTTCTGTACTAAGGGTGCTTGGTGCTGTGAAACTGAAATTCTCCTCTGCTGGTGTTTTGTATTTGGAACAGATTTCTTTTCAGGTGGGGAGGGGGAGTAGAACTCCTTAGCATCAGAGCGTGTTAATAATAATAATAATAATAATATAGGAAATACTAATGCTCTGATGGTCATTTCGAAAAATCCTTTCTTAGTGAGCATCTAGAAGCCAAGAGGAACATACGTGCCAAATTTCAAGTTTGTAGGCTTTATGGTTCTGGAGATTTCGTGATGATGTGTGAGTGGCATTTCGCTTTTATATAGAGAGAAGATTGAAATAGATCAGAGAGGGAGAGAAGTGGCGAGAGGGTGCATCTGTTTTTTCTGACATTACTGGGCCGGAACAACAGGTAGGTGACCATCTCATTTTCCTCTTGTGGAAGATCCTCAAGGGAAGTTTTGTACGTAAGGAAAAATATCATCACCATCATCATCTGTTTAAGTTTTAGAACTATCTCGGGTGTCAGTCATGGGCCGGTTGAAAAGGAAAAGGATGAGGATTATGCAGAATTGTGCAAAGTATTATGCAGGTTCACACAGCACAGATTAGTGAAACATCCAGAGTTCACACAGCCTATTATGCCCAAAGAAATCACAGTAGAATATTATTAGATACATGCAGATTAGAGAATGGACGTGCATAGAGAATATTAAATACACAGACTTAAACTATCGTTGGTTAAGTTAAAACTCACCCCTCTCCTAGGAAAATGAAATATTTTACGATATACTAAAAAGACAGAATATTTCTCCTCAAAAGAAAAGTAGAAACTCAGAGGCAGAAACCTTTGCTAATGGACCATTACTCTGGCCTGGGCCAGTCTATTTTACATAACAAAGATCTACTCCAGGTAGAGTTATAATAGGAATTGCCCAAAGCCCTTTCATTACATCACCATCCAGCAAGGCTCAACCAAGCCTGGTACTCAGGACAGCCTATAGAGTTGCCCCTGCATGGCCCCATGGGAGTCTGACAACCAATCAGAACACAAGCTCAAATTCAAATCCCAACAGAGGACATAAAACCAAGGGGCTCTCAGCATCTCTGCCCTTTTTCTTCACCCAAGGCATGTGATCCTGTCCACCATTAAGTCATCGTTCCAAGCAGTCATCATGTTTCCAGCGTCTTTCTTCCCACTTGGAACTGAACCCAGAAGGATATTTCTTCCAACACTATTTTTACACACCTTTCAAAAGATTATAAAAAAGCTAAGAAGGAAATGAAAAGATTAGAACACATCCTCTGTAGCAGTCAACAACACCCAGATAATCAGGGATTAACACCAGACAAACAAGCAAACAGAAAATAATACCCTTATCAAGGAATTATCAAGGAGAAAACAACATCCCCACCCACACTAGAAGGACAAGCAAACAGAGAACAAATTTCACACTTGTTACCAGGTTACCTAGTCAGGTAAGGAAACATTTGCAAACACAGTTAATCCTCGAGTAACAACCGTAAATGAGGCCCTCAGTTGTAAATTGTGATAGTCACAAAGCAGATCACCATATGACCAGACGTGATTTTTACAACATTGGTGGCAGGTAAGCAAAACGGCGGTTCTAAAGTGAACAGGACATTTGCTAAGCGAACTCATTGTTCGTCATGGGACAGTTTTTGCCAAAAGCCAGAAGTAAACTCCATTGTTAGTTGCAGTCATGGGACTGTAGGTTTGCTGCAAATAGCTATAAACATGGACTGGCTAAATATGGCTATAAATATGGCATCTGAAATGTGATCATGTGACCTTGGGGGAGGGGGGGCAGATGTCAGAACTTTGAAGCCAGATCATAAGTCCCTTTTTCCGGGTCCATGGTAAGGTTGGTCACAAAGCAACTAGTCATAAGTTGAGGATTATCTATAAGCAACCAAATTCAGAGAACACCAACGACCCTACAAGCTACTTTGGAGGCTGGTTTTCACAACCTGCAGAGACAATATCTGGATTGGCAGGGCACACTGAACTACAGTGTATGCATCGGGCATGCCTCTGAATATTTATTTATTTTATTTATTTATTTGATTTGCCAATTGTTTACAAGATAATAAGTATAAGTGTATACATAGTTGTGAATACATGAAATGGGTACATATAAGAAAATAAAAGAATAAGAGAAACAATAGGACAGGGACGGTAGGCACGATAGTGCGCTTTATGCACGCCCACAGACCTCTTAGGAAAGGGGTGAGGTCAATAGTAAACAGTCTAAGGTTAAAGTTTTTGGGGTTTGGGGAAGAGACTATAGAGTTGGGTAGAGTATTCCAGACATTGACCACTCTATTGCTGAAGTCGTATTTCCTGCAATCAAGTTTGGTGCGGTTTACTTTGAGTTTGTATCTATTGTGTGCTCTTGTGTTGTTATGGTTGAAGCTGAAGTATTCATTCACAGGTAGGACATTGCAATGTATGATTTTATATACCATGCTTAGGTCAGACCGAAGACGGCGTAATTCAAGGTTTTCTAGTTTTAGAATTTCAAGTCTGGTGGCATAAGGTATTCTACAACGAATAGAAGAGTGGAGAACTCTTCTTGTGAAATATTTCTGGACTTTCTCAATTGTGCTAATATCAGATACGTAATGAGGGTTCCAGACTGATGAACTGTATTCGAGTATTGGTCTAGCAAATGTTTTGTATGCTCTGGTTAGTAGTGTGATATTACCAGAGAAAAACTACGTAGGATTAGGTTAACAACTCTTAATGCCTTTTTGGCTATGTAGTTGCAGTGGGCTCTAGCACTTAGATCATTAGAGGTGAGTATTCCAAGGTCCTTTACAGAGCTTGGGTCATCAACAAGATCTTGACTATTCAGCTTGTATTTTATTTTCTGATTTTTTTGCCAATATGTAAGACAGAGCATTTATTTGTTGAGATTTGAAGTTGCCATTTGTTTGACCATTCAGATACATAGTCAA
Organism: Notechis scutatus; assembly: GCF_049901735.1. Taxonomy (NCBI): domain Eukaryota; kingdom Metazoa; phylum Chordata; class Lepidosauria; order Squamata; family Elapidae; genus Notechis; species Notechis scutatus. The sequence continues at coordinate 256,343,538 of NC_142010.1, read as the reverse complement.
GGTCTTTTTGTAAGGTAGCAGTATTGTCTGTGGTATTGAACAGCTTTACATCATCAGCGAAGAGAACGCAATTGCTCTTAATATGATCACAGAGGTCGTTTATGTAGAGTATGAAGAGAGTTGGTCCTAGAACACTGCCCTGGGGACACCACTATTGACAGGTACTGGATTTGATAGAACGCTCCCGATTTTGACCATTTGTTGTCTGTTTGACAGGAATGCTTCTATCCAGTTATTCAGTTGTCCAGAGATACCATAGGATTTTATTTTTAGGAGTAGTTTGTTGTGTACCACTGAATCAAAGGCTTTACAGAAGTCTGTGTAGATTGCGTCAATTGCTTTGCCCTGGTTGAGTTGTGTCGTCCATATGTTTTTGCAGTGTAAGAGTTGCAGATTACAGGATAGTTTTTTTCTGAAACCAAATTGTTTATTGGAGAGTAGGTTGTTTGACTCTAAGTGGAGGATGATGGATTGGTTAATAATTGATTCCATGACTTTACAGGTGACGCAGCATAAGGAGATTGATATCCAACATCAAAAGCAGCCATGGTGACACATAGCGGATTAACAGAGTTGGAAGGGACCTTGTAGGTCATCTAGTCCAACCCCCCGCCCACGGCCCAAGAAGGAGACCCTACACCATTTCTGACAGGTGGCAGTTCAGTCTCTTCTTGAAAACTTCCAGGGATAAAGCTCCCACAACTTCTGAAGGCAACTTCTGTTCCATGGGTTGATTGCTCTCCCTTGTCAGAAAGTTTCTCCTTATTTCCAGGTTGAATCTCTCCTCCTCCTCAGTTTCCATCCATTATTCCTTGTCTGGCCTTCTGGTGCTTTGGAAAATAACTTGACCCAATCTCCTCTCTGTGATAGTCCCTCAAATATTGGAAGACTGCTATCCTGTCTCCCCTGGTCTTTCCCTTCACTAGACTAGCCATGCCCAGGATTCCTGCAACCGTTCATCCTATGTTTTTGCCTCCAGTCCCCTAATCATCTTGGTTGCTCTTCTCTACACTCTTTCTAGAGTCTCAACATCTTTTTTACAGTGTGGTGACCAAAACTGGATGGAGTACTCAAGGTGTGGTCTTACTCCAAATATTGGAAGACTGCTATCATGTCTCTCCTGGTCCTTCTCATCACTAGACTAGCCATGCCCAGTTCCTATAACCCAGGGGTCTTCAAACTTGACAGCTTTAAGACTCGTGGACTTCAACTCCCAGAATTCCTCCTCTAGTCATGTTAGTTCAGGAATTCTGGGAGTTGAAGTCCACAAGTCTTAAACTTGCCAAGTTTGAAGACCCTTGCTGTAACCATTCATTGTATGTTTTAGCCTCCAGTCCCCTAATCATCTTTATGGTTTCATAAACCCCCTTTGTAGTATTGGAACACACATCATGTGTGGAGTTTCAGCTGCTCTACAAATGCCACATAAACCTGCATCAGGACACACGCTGGTTATACGGAACAGGGGAGTTTGACTGTTCAGACAACTGCCCTGGCTACTGCTCTGTTTCTAGGTAAAATGCAAAGAGGTTGTTATGACATATGAAGCCCTGTATGACTTAGGACATGGTCATTTGACAGACCGAGTCTGCCTTCCCCTCTTTGCGCTTCCCTGGGTTGTACTGCCTTCAGAAGAAGCTATTCAGCTCATCAAGTTCTGTTTAAGGAAGTTTGGCACTGAAGTTAGTTTGCCTCACAAGGTGAGAAGAAATAGATGGACTTAAGTTGTTTGTCTGTATGGAGATTCTCAGTCTTCCAGGTCATGGTTGTCCCTAAAGTGCTTTTTCAAAAGGCAACTGAACTTTGTTTAACCTTGAAGACATTTTGCTTCCCCCTCCAAACAGCTTCTTCAGTTCTGAACCGAAGAAGCTTCTTGGATGAGAAGCAAAACATCTTCAAGGGAAAACAAAGTCCAGTTGCCTTTTGAAAAAGAACCTTTCAGACTTCAGTTATTTGTTTCCAGGATCTTTTGGTAATGTTAAAAAAGAGAAAGAAGAAAGCGTTTTAAGGATATTTTTAATGGTGTTTCCCCTTGTAGCCTTTCAACGATATCGTGGTAGGAAGGGCAGCAATAAAATAAACATGACATTTCTAATTATTAAAGAAGAGATGATTTTTCTTCATCCATTCTATCATTCTTTTTAAAAAGGACAATTCTGCCCTCTGGTGCCTGTTTAGTTTCATTAAATGCAAGAATTGTTGCTGAAGTAGCTCAAAAGTGAACTTAAATGAAAAGCAATCAAGTTTCTTTATTTTACCTTTAGGAAAGCTGGCAAGTAAAATAAGAGTGGTTCAAGGAAAATAAAGCAATAGAATTGTGTTCAGCTTTGGTAATTTTAAAATTAGTAGTGCTTACAGAAAATAAATTTGCACTGAGACTCAAATTAGGGACAGTCTTGTCTTTAAACCTGAATGTGAATGGGAATGTTTGTGTGAATCCAGTCGTGGTTTATAACTTTCCATTGTTTTTAAATACAGACAAGATGGCTTATTTAACAAACCATGATTAAAATAAACCATAGCTTAATGCAAGGTGGGAGCCCACAGGATCCTGTAAATTCACAAGAGTTGTTGTTATATTCTATAAATTTCTAAGCTGAAAATTGAAGGAAAGCTGTGGGCCCATTTTGGAATGCTGGACTAGGGAGATGTGCTTATAAAAGGACCAAAAGTAGCCATTCACAAAAACTTGTTTTACTACTAGGAGGTGAATAAGCCCTCCAGATGTTCTCTCCAACAACTGCTGTTGTTACTGTGGATGTTACTTCAGGGCTCCAAGTGCTGTTTGTTGGATATGGATTTTTTTAAATGACTTCATATATATCACTAGTCTCCCACAATTATAGTGAATCACTTCTGTAGTCCCATGTTAGGCATAAAAGCTGGCTGGGTGACTTTAGGCCCGTCCCTCTCTCTCAGTCCAATCCTCCTCACAGGGTTGTTGTGGGGAAAATAGGAGGAGGAAGGAGTATAATGTATGTTTGTTACTGATAAAGTAATAAAGGCAGGATAAAAATCAAATAATTAAATAGTATATAGGGTGGCCATATAATTTCCTAAATAAAGAAAAGCCTGGGTAAAAGTGAAGATGTTACAGGTAGTCCTTGACATACGACCACAGCTGAGCCCAAAATTTCTTTTTTTTTTCCAAAATTTTTATTGATTTTTAAAAAACAAACATAAACAAACAAAACACAAAACATGAAAACATAAAACATCTTTTTTGAAAGCAGCTTGATCCCGGGTTGCATCTCTTCGTACAGACACAAATTCAAGTTCATGCTCATTTTTATATACCATTCCATATCTTATTACCATTCTACATTTTCTATATAGCTTCTCCCCTCTTTTAACTCTCTTAATTCTATTTTATTTATTTCATCTCAATTTAAATCATTATATTTATATCCTTTGTCTGTCCTGTTTCAGCTGTCTATTATCTTTTCTCACTAAAACAAAATTTCTCCTGTATTCACTGATTGGAGTATGACGCCTTTATATCTTTCCCCTAAATTTATAACAATATAATACATAACTTTCATTCGGATTCTGCTTAGTACATTCTAAAGCTACACACTATATTTTAAGAAAAGAAGAAATTATAAGTATATAATATAATTAAAACAACAATCCATACCAATTCAACTCTTATCGTTAAAATTAATATTCATTTAAATCTTAAACATTTTACACATTACTTTTCAAATAGGTATCATGCTTCTATGGGAACACTTATAAATTTTACGTAGTTACTTCCCCCCATTTCACTTATATTTTAAAACATTGTGTAATTAAAATGTTCCCATTCCTTCCTAATTCAATTCTCTCATTTCATTTATTTTGTTCAAAAAAGTTTCACTGAATTACACTGAGTATTTTATCCCATTTTTTAATCATATATTGTTACAATTTTCTAACATTATTTCTAATACAAATATAACAATACAATCTTATGTACCTTTGCAGAATCTCATTTTCAGTTATATTTTTACCCATTATCTCTGAATAAGTCCTGTTTCTTTACATCTTGCTCCAAACCTTTGTAGCTTCTCTTCCCTTCCTTCCTCCCTTGCTTCTTCACTCTACCTTTTTTACCCCCTTGTTTCTCCACCTCCATTTCGCTCTCCTCTCCTGTGTTCTTCTTTTCTGTTGCTTTCTGACATTATATCCACTTTTCACCTTATTTTTCCCTTTTTTGGTTTTTTTTTTAGGTCTTAAAATCTTCATTCTCTTTCCCCTTTCTTCCCCAGATAAAGTTACTTGTTCATTAAAGATGGCTTCTTCTTCGTCCCAATCTTCTTGTTGCGCAGTCTTTTCTTGTAGTTTCTCATAGGTACAGATCGCCATTTCTAAGAAATGAAAAACGGAGTCAAAAGAGCCCTTCCCTTCTTGTTCCTCTTCTTTATATTTTTTAAATTCCATTTTCAGTTCATCCACAAGTGATGCCATTGTAAGAAATTTTTTAAACAACCACCCAATTGTTTTTAATCATTCAAATATAATTTCCAGAAGTCCCAAAGTCACCAAACAATCCAAATACACACAAGCTGTTTCATTTAACACTTTCTTCTTCTTTCACTTTCTCTTCCTGGGGTTACTATTTAGTTACAAAGTTCCAGTTAAAATGTATCTTTTAGAAGTTTTATTAGATTTAACTTTAGATTCTTTTAAATTCCAAGCAGCCTCCTCCAGCCAAATCTTGCTCTTATTCTTTTCCTCTCCCTTCCCACTTACAGCAAAAAAAAAAAAAAAAAGTTTTTTAAGTGTTCAGAAATCTTTATTGTCCCCTTGGCATTTAATTTTCCAGTTTAATTACCTGTTGATGCCAAAGTGGATTTTTCCGATTTCTCATTCAACTGCTGTCAACGTAAGGAAGGAGAGTGAGAAAAAAAACTTTCCCTTTTCACTTTCATTCGCTGCTTCCGAATCTTCTTTGGGAGCGATGTATCTTTTATAAAATTTAAATTCCAGGATACCTCAGTTGTTACTTCTTATCCCGGTCAGCCAAAACTTTCACTTCTTAACTTCCTCCTGCACTTTCTTTTCCGGCTGAGTGCTTCTTTGAGGCAGCCATTTCTGACCACCACTCAGCCTCAGGCCAGCCTTAGGAAGAAGAAGAATCAGCTAAACCATTTCTGAAAATGTTGCCAAGAAAACTGCAGGGTCTTATCCCTCTGTCTGCCAACCTGACTTGAAGGCAAAAGGCCTTCAGCTAACACACTAGCTTATAATTCAGTTTCAGTAAAGGAGAATATTTATTGTTTAGGGTTGAACTGAGGGGTTCTTGGTGCTCTCTTGAGCTTGGTTGTTTTCTTGCAGACGTTTCATTACCCAAAGTAGGTAACATTATCAGTGCTAGGCCTAGCATTGATGGTGTTATCTAGTTTGGGTAATGAAACTTCTTGCCAAAAAAAAAACCAAAAAAAAAAACCCAACCAAGTTCAGGGAGCTCCAAGGACCCCCTTATAAATCAATTTGCATTGTCATTGCTGGGACCTGAGTTAGTTAATAAACAGCAATGCACTTGGATTTTAGGCTACCGTGTCTTGTGAACACAACCAGCCCTGTCCAAAAAAACAAACCAACCCCAAACCTTTATTGTCAATGCACAACATGTGTACAGTGTGATTGGCTGAGCCTCCTTTAGTGCACCCCACTCCAACATATCTCAATAGCTCACAGTGAAAAAAAGAAAATCCCATACCCTACATATATATGTGCATAACAATACATTCTATTATATTGCACCAACGTGAACAATGTTGCACGTTGCGCCACCCTGCGAGTCTCTCAATACTACATAGAGCCGTTTGCACCAGGCTTAGTTAGACAAGAAGATCTTGTTTAGGAAAATAATAATAATTTTCCTGGCGAGCCTACTACTAGGAACTCTCCGGTACCTCGCTTTTTTTTCTTTCTTTCTTTTGTTCTGCAGCTATATTAGCAAGTTTGCGGTAGCCTTGTTAATCAAATTAATGGCGGTGGGAGGGAGGTGAAGTTACAGTAAGGTGTTGGTTTTCATTGTCCAGGAAATAGCAAGTTACGAGAACATCATGTGATAAAGTGGCAGAGCTCAATAAGTTCAGCGTCTCAGGAAAAGTTCTTCACACGAGCCAGAACTGCCTGTCGTTTACTTTCTCAGTCCGGAACGAGCTGCTGCCTGCCTAATTTCCTCCCTTTTCTCTTCCTTTTTGGGAAAAGAGTTCGAAGGGCAAGATGGATTTTGGGGTGATTGTTTCCAAGAGCGTGCTGCTATTTATCAGTTTCATCTTTTGGGTAAGTCTGAGAAAGCTTCCATCCTTCTACTCAAACCTTCCTCTGAAATGAACGCGCAGCTTATACAACCGCGCGGAGGATAGTTGAGGCTTCTAACGCAACCACCAAGCTTGTATTTTGCTAGAAAACTGAAATAGGATGGCGGCTTGAAAGAAATGAAGATTTACTCCCGAGTTTTGCTCAGAAGTAGACAGTTTTTCTGCCGAGTTTTAACTCGGAGGGTTAGCCCAAAAAGATGGCTTATGCACTGGCCTGGTTCTAGTTCATACGGTTCGTAATTTCTAATGTGATTCTGGCTAAGTATATTGTTTGAACGCGGCCATTAGGGCTTGTAAACCATAGTTTCGTGTAAACTCAGTTCCGCGGTTAAATTATAATCCTGTGCAATTGTTTAAACGTAGTCTTTAGATGCAGTCCGACATCTCTGGGGTATAAAGTAATTTTTGGCTTTTTTTTTTCTGTTGCAACTGGAATTTTCCATCATTTAGGGGTGAGATGTTGTGATGCCTTTCTTTAGAGAGCTTTTAAGAAGTTAAGACCCGTTTTGTTTAAGGTTCTTCCAAAAGAAGCAGGTAAAGTTTTTGGTTCTATTGCTGATAGCTAGCAGCAAAATTTAGGTGGAATATATATATATATATATATTTGTCTGAAATCAAGGATTGCTTCTTCATTCAGAAAAGGTAGTAGCAGACTGAGTGAAGAAGAGAAATACTTTGTTGTTAGAAACCCAAGTTCTAATTCCAGAGTAAGAGCCACTAAAGCAGTGTTTAGTGGCAATTTTAAAAAAGGAGAATTTGAATTCCCCAAGTTCCCAGTCAACTCTAAGATAGCTGGAATTTTAACTTCCAGAATTCCCCAGCCAATTTGAAGATTGGTGGAGTTCACCTCCTAAATTTCCTGGCCAAATTTAAGATAGATAGCTTTTAATTTCCAGTTCCTAGCCAACGTTAAGATAGGTGAACTTCAATTCCCAGAATTCCCCAGCCAGCTTTGCTGTGCACTTGAGAATATTGAAAAACACTGTACTGCAATGTTATTGTTCAGGAATTGAACATAATCTCAAATTAAATCCTAATTCTTGTCCATACTGTACATCACATTGGGTGATTTTGGATTTTTGATGCAAGGATCTCCAGACCAAAAATATACTTCACAGGGATGTTGTAGGGATAAAATACAGTGAATACTTCCTGTGGTGTATATTTTCTTGAATTCTGGGAGAAGTTGTGATGATAAATAAAATCAGTGCCTGTCATAAGGAGTAAACCATATAAGGTTGTACAGCACGATTGTGGAAGAAATGACTTCAGGAATAAGGAAGAAAAATGACTTTGAGTCAATGGTTACTCAGAAACTGGGTTTCAAAAATAATCTGGAGAATTGAGTCCTTTCCCACATCAATCTACCCTGTTTTCTCCCCCAAAGCTTTCTATTATGTGTCTTAGGAATGCACCTTAAGTGGATGCTATAGTGAAACAAGTGAAATTAGTAATGGCTGCAGATTTATTGAAAATCATCAATCTATTAGTATGGTTCTCAGTCTGGGCAGCTAGTATGGTAGTAGTTGGTGAATTCAGGGAGTTGAAGTCCTCACATCTTATAAGTTGCTGAATTCGTACATTCTGTTTCAAGTTCAACTCTTGAATTAAGTGTATTGCAATTCAAATAGGGGTGTGGATGCTGAATACCATGAATTAAAGGGGGAAGGATGGATATGTTGGATTTAAAGTGGTGTTTCTCAACCTTGGCAACAAGATGGGTGGACTTCAACTTCCAGAATTTTCCAGCCACCATGCTGGCTGGGAAATTCTGGGAGTTGAAGTCCTTCCTTCTTAAAGTTGCTAAGGTTGAGAAACACTGTCTTAAAGACAAGGCTAAGGGAAACTCAATCAATCAACCTAGGATAGGTTCCTTCTGCAAGCCATCTTATTGAAGGCTTGCAGAAGGAACTTATGCCTCTGTTGATATTCCTGACTTCCACAATTGAGGCAGGAAAACTGTACAATGAAAGAAAGTTATGGGAGTGAAGAACTCAAAATACCATTCGAAGAGGAAATCGCAGTATGGGTATGCTTGTTGGATTGCTGATTCTGCCAAGTTGTTGACCTTGGCTGGGTCCAAAAAAGCAAAACTAGATTGGATCCAGTAACTCTTGAGATTAGAGTTGGAAATCCCAGAGCTATAGATTGGAAAGTTGAAAAAAAAAATCTCAGAAGGCAATGGCAAAGCACCTCCTCACCTTACCAAGAAAATTGTGTCAGTGTGGTCAGCAGAAATCAAGCAAGACTCGAAGATGACTTGACATTTAAAGGAGAAACAGGATGCATATGTTGTTGATCTTACTAACCGCCATCTTCACACTGGCTTCCCAAACCACCTGCATCATCTCGGACAACAGTGGTGAAAGCCACATCTTCTGTATTAGGATTGGAGGTGTTGGGGCTGTTTCTCAAAATCTGGATTCCTGAAGTAACCCCAAATGCCCAGCCAAGGGTTGGGGTTTTTTTTGTTTTTGGCAGAGAAAACAAAATGTAGTTCTCCACAGTGGGGGAGGGGGAATATTTGCTGGACCTTATAACCATTAAAAGTGTGCTAGGTGCTTCAAAACTGAACTTTTGTACAAACATTCACATATGGGATGTTTATGTATTCCTTACAGCTGTGTGTCAACTTTGAACCTGGCAGCAGCTATTTTTCTGTTCCTCAGTTGCCACACAGAGGGGGAAGGAGGTGGGAGTGCCTTCTAGACATGACAGAGAACTTTCTCCTGAGAACCAAGGTCACTTCTACTGGTAACTGATAAGGCTGGAGAAGGAGTGCCTGGAAAGCCTGACAATTAACTCAATTGGCCAACATGACCTTGTGGCACTTGGGGATGGGGCTATTTCCTAGTTTAATTATACTGAAAAGAATTGGTTTTCCATTGAAGCTGTGCGATATGATATACTCAGTAAAGAAGACCTTGGAGAAGGAGCCCAGTCTTTGGAGTTCTGATCTGCTTGGGTTCATTAGTCGGAGCCTTGACACAGTGATTCCCAGCCTTTGTTACTATAAGATATCTGGACTTCAACTCCCAGAATTCCCCAGACATGCTTTGCGAATTCAACTCAAGGGCACCTTGATTTTACCCTGCACTAGGTTACTAAGACACGCACGCATGGAGTATTTTTTATATGACACTGAAAGAAACCTTGTCATTGTTGTTTGTCTATATCAGTGTTTCTCAACCTTGGCAGCTTTAAGATACATGGATCTTAAAAGTCTGTAGGTCATGGTAGTCCCAAGATGTTTTTCAGGAGGCAACTGGACTTGTTTTTTTTCTTGTTTGAGGATGTTTTGTTTCTCATCCAAGAAGCTTCTTCAGCTCTGACTGGATACATGGATCAGCTCCCAGAATTCATACTGGCTGGGGAATTCTGGGAGTTGAAGTCCACTCATTTTAAAATTGTTAAGGCTGAGAAACACAAGTCTATGGTGTCAATGAAAGTTTGTGTTCATTAGCTATGGAGGATCTCTCTTACAACATGTGGTTGGGGGGGTATATAAATGTTCTACCACCCCAAAATTATGATGGAGTTCTACTCTCACTAGTTTGTTTCTTGTTCAGTGTAGGGATCCAAATTCAGGGAGGCTGCTACCTCCTTAAGGAATTGAATTTTTCTCTGTCATTGATGGGAATTACCTTTTCTGTAAATGGACACCGCTTCAGGATATTTAAAAGTACTATCATGTTCCCTCTTTTTTCAAAGCTAAATATTCTCAGCTTTCAATTTCCAGCCTGCCCTTGTTTCTCTCATTCCCCTCTTCTGTTCCAGTTTATCTAAGACCTCCTTAAATTATGTAGCTCCAAACAGGACATGGATCAAGGTCAGGGCTGATAAATGCAGAATGGAGTAGAACCACTACTGTATTTCCATAATTAGGGACACTTTGCTTCTATTCAACCGCCTCTTTGTCATCTTCTCATTCTTCTTTCCCTGCTGAAAGTTCCCCAGCCAGGCTGGCATAACAAAGAAGATCTTGTTCTCTAGATGCCACTGCAGGGCAGGATTGGAAAAGGGTTGCTTAAAAGGAGGAAGGTCCAGATCAGTTCTGAAGGAACAGTGTGCCAGATCTGAACATGGAATATTTCCCCACCCTGTTTGATTTGTTCAGGCTTAAGTGGAAGGTTGAGCAGGGCTGCAGCTGTCAAAAATTCCTTCTTCTGATCTTCACTGTGATTTATGACCTTCTGAAGCAAAGCTTGTGGAAGGAACAAGGCCTTTGAAGCTTCTGCATTTGACATTCTGGTGCAAGGAAGATATTCACAATTGCAGCCCTGTTTTATCTTCAAACTCGATTTGGGTGTGTAATGGCACAGCTTGCCCTCTCCTGTGCCAATGCATCAGGGTGCAAAGATGCCTCAATTAGAGGAACTGAACGAAGCAGTTCTGCCATTTCCATGTCTATTTCTCTTTTTCAAGTTAAATTTAAATCACAGCTATAAGATGGAAATTTCCAGAAGAAAGAATCACATCCACTATGTTAGTTCTTTACATGGCATTTATGCAAATTTAACAAGGAAAAAACCATCTTAGCTTGGGTTGGATACCTCACTGGGCATGCGCACACCTCACAGCTGATTTTTGGCTGGTTTAAGGCCTTTTTTAGCCTTCCAAAGGCTTGAGGGAAGGCTTCTGCAGGCTTTGCAGGCCGAAAACTAGCCCTGTTTCGTCACTTCCTATTTTTCCGAAAATACCTCAAACAGGCGGAAAAGGCCTCAAACAGGCGGAAAATCAGCTGTGAGGCGCACACATGCGTAGTGAGGTAAGTTTTCCTGTGGCTCGCATGTTGGCACAAATGTCTCTGAGTGCCACCTGTGGCACGCTGCCATAGGTTCGCCATCACGGTCCTGGACCATGCCATGAATTTCCAATACAGGTAGTCCTTTACTTATTAGTGGTCACTTATTGTGGTGACGCACTTTATGATGGCCTGGTTCAATTATGGTCGTGACTCGAGGAATGCCTCTGCTCACTTCTCCCTTGGAGGCCAAGATATCTCTCTTATTTTTTTTTCTTACTACAGAGGACAAAGTATTGTTTTCATTTAGGAATTTCTCCTCCTTTCCTGAAGCCCTGATGCTACTGGTGGATAGTGTTAAAATTAGGTTTGAAAGCTCTGTTGGTTGTGCTTAAATTGAATTAATTTCATACTCATTGCAGATAAAAAAATGGGTTTATGCTGACCTATATACATAGCAATGCAGGGATGCAGAATTGAAACTAAAGATTAGATGTGCCATCATACACAGCACTCAAATGAAAGAACTCCCTATTTCCTTCCAACCTGCATCTTCCTTCTGTCTGAAATCAAAAAAGTTTAATGTCAACTCTTAAAATATTTCTATGGTCTTTTTAGAGTTGCCAACAGAAAGAGAGGGGGGAGCAGTGCAGCAGCTTGCAAAACCGAAACTGCATTCCATAAATGTTTTCAAAGATAGTAACTAGGTGACCAAAGTTTCTGCCCTGCAAAATTCTAACTGGAGAGCATGATTGATGACTCTTGGCTATGGATGTGTCCCATTGGAGAATGTGAATTACAATATACTCGGGGTGGGGGAAAACCAGGGTGAAGGATGACAATGAATGATGTGGCTCAGAGTTGCTACACCCAGGTAATGCTGGACCTTTTAACTCCCAATAAATCCTTTTTAAGTTTTGGAAGTTTGGCTTGAGACTCATGATGATTTAAATGTGGTTAAGTACCGGAATCCTGACATTTAACTTGGAACTGCAGTATCATGAGAATGGCCCGGGGTCTATGACAATTGATGGTGGCCCCTTGGCCCCGCCCACATCACCCTGGTCACCCTTCCCCAGCCAACCACCGCGAGTGTTTCTGATGATTTGTCTTTTTTGGCCAATCGCCTGGGGCCACACGGGAGGAGAGATGGGGGAGCAGTGATGGGGGAAGGGCAGATGGGGAGGAACATACGCAGTAGGTTGGCTAGGATGGGAGGGGCAGGGTGAGGAGGGGGGGCAGTTGGTTGCAGGCAATTGTCACATTCCAAATGGCAACCACAGGAAAAATATCAGATAAGAAAACTGTAGGAAAATGCAATATTGAGATCAAAATTAATAGTAGGAATATTGCTTCTACTGTGCATTTGGGAAGCCTGTTGCCCAGGACCGGATATAAAACACCAAAAGTAATCCTCAACTTACGACGGATTGTTTAACAACTATTCAAAGTTACGACGGACCCCTAAAACAGTATTCAGAGTCCCAATATCGCATGATCACATTTTGGGCACTTGGCAATTGGCCTGCATTTACAACCATTTGCAGTGTGACTACAATTTACAATATTTTTGCCCCAAACCAGGCATTATTTCCAGTTTCCTGCAAAAGCCACCTTATAGTGATAAATAACTTTGCTTAACAATCATGGCATTTGCTGAAGGATGGGTTTGTTTAACACCCATAACATTCACTTAAGCCCTGTTTTGCTGGCTTTATAACTGCTGTGTTCACTTAACAATCATTGCAAATAAAGGTCCTAAAATTAGGCACAGTCACGTGGTGACTTATTTTTACAACTGTTATGACTTGCGACCAAACTTGGGCTCAGTTATGGTCATAAGTTGAGAATTACCTGTAATGTGAATTGGTATTAGTTATTCTGTATTTGGAAAGCAGTGTGTGGGAGTGCCTTTCCATATATATTTTTTTAAATATCTCAATTGGGGAGATAAAGCAACTTGCCACAATATCCGGTAAAAAAAATACCTTGGTTAAAGCGTTGGAATTCTACTTCATTCTTCTAATTTGTATAACCAGCTTATTAAGTTGTAGCAGAGTTTAGTTAAATTACATCTTCTAATCCTATTAATAGGAATGTTCCCATTTCACAGCAAGAAATACGGAATACATTTACATAATGAGCTTTTGCAGCTAAATGATTACTACACAGCACAATTTCCTCATAAAGTTTCCGTAATTATAAGAACAGATAGAAGACTGTTTGAGGAATCTACATTAAACGTAAACCGTGGGAAACTACCTCTGCTGAAAAATTATTGTTTTATAAAAAGTGTCTTGTTTTCAACCTAGTGGGTGGCCTAAAGAGAACTGTACAAGTAAAGTAAGTACATTGTCTTGTGATAGAAATTGGAAACTGTGAGTAAGCATCTTCAAATGTTTTTTCCCCAGCCACTTACGTCATTGCAAGAGGCAAAGATAGGAGAACCTCATTTCTAGATTATTTTATAGGGCTGCTAAAGCATTAACAACAGACGGTCCTTGCCTTACGACTACCATTTGAGCCTAAAATTGATGTTGCTAAGTGAGACATTTGTTTAAATGAGTTTTGCTCCATTTTACGGCATTTCTTGCCACATTTGCTAAGTGAACCGCTGCCATTGTTAAGATCATAACATGGTTATTAAGTGAATCTGGGTTCGCTTAATTGCCTTTGCTTGTCAGAAAGTTGCAAAACGATCCCAGCACACTGCAACCGTCATAAATGTGAGTCAGTTTTATTATTACCTTTATTGTCAGATTACAACAGGTGTACAATGAGATTGACTGAGCCTCCCTTTGTGCACACCCCCCCAACACAAGTGAGGACAGTCCCTAACCCAGACCCAATCTTATTACACTAGGTGACCTTGTTGCACAACGTGCCATACCTGCAAGTCTATCATACTATGTTGACAGGAAGTTATTTTCCATTCAGGAATCTGACAGCCCACAGGTAGAAACTGTTCTTCAGCCCGTTGGTGCGGCTGGCTATGCTTCTCTATCTCCTACCCGATGGTAGGAGAGTGAAGAAGTGCTGACCGGGGTGTGAGTCTGTTGTGGTTAGCCAGCAGCAGGTGCGGACGGCTGAGGAGAGCAAGGACTCATATGAGGGGCCAGGACCATTAGGGAGTGGACTGCTGCCTTCAGAGATTGTGGGGGCTGGCAGCAGCGATGAGGAGGTTCCCGAGGAGCCTGTGCCAAGTCCATATGCGTGCAGGATTGCTTGCAGGACAGAGCAGCTGCAACAGCACGGGTGTCTCGGGAGTAAGGCTGCAAAGTAATGGCCTCTCCTTCAAGAAGATAAAAGCCAGCTGTGAAGCTAACGTTCTTTGAAGGAAGCAAAGACATTTTGAAACTCAGCCTCGTGGACATTAGAGTATCTTAAGTTGGTATTTGAAGACTCTTGTATTGTGAAATATTTCTTATCTGTGATTCTTGGCAATCTAGCACAATTTTGGCAAGGTTTGTGCTTATCAAAGTTAATTACCGTGTTTCTCATATAATAAGGCTGGGTCTTATTTTTTTTTGAGCCCCGAAAAAATGGCTAGGCCGTCTTTTCAGGGGTGACTTAATTTCCCCCCCCCCCTTGCATCTTCGGGCGGGCAGGCAGCGACGGCTTGGATGTTGACATCGGCGTTGGTGGGGCACTTCGTATTGGGGTCAACACAGGCAGCACCATATCCAGGTATGCAACAAAAGTACTTCCTAACAGCAAGCCCCCCCACCATCCCCCCCCATTTCGCATGTTTTAATATAGGCCTTAATTTGGGGGGAGGGGCTTAATTTCATTTCATGCCTATAAAACATGCTGGGACTTCCTATTGAGGGAGATCGTATTGTTGGAGAAACAGGGTAGTTTGCAGCAGCCTTTTAACTGGGGATTTGTAAGACTCATTAAAAGGTTTATGTTCCCTTTGGTTATTATTTGTTTTATTGGAAAAGGGTTTGGGTCAGAACAGAGTCATCCCTGAGGATTTTCCTCACTCTTCTAAGGCAGTGAGCCCATGTGAGGTCATCTAGTGGTACCAGGGAACAGCCCACAATGTTTTGTGCTGTGCTAATGTCTTTCTATCTGGGGCTGTCAAGCAGCATACCACACTGTCATGCAATATGTGAGGACACTTTCTATTGTGGACCGGTAAAAGGAGGTCATCAGTCGTTGCTCCACTTTATTCTTTTGCAAGACCCTAGGGAAATGGAGTTGCCAAGCCTCCGAATGTAAATCACATGACCCTGGGGATACGATAACATTCATAAGTGTGAAAAATGGTCATAAATCACTTTTTTCAGTGGCGTTGTAACTTTGAACAGTCACTAAACGAACTATTGTAAGCTGAAGACTTGCCTGCGTTTGTAAATATAATAAAGGCAAGATATAAATATTAAATATATATGGTATTTCAACCATTGGTTGAAGTCATTCTTAGGCCAACATATACTCAATCCCTGTACAGCTATTAGTGTAGCTCTCTTGCATAAGGCTATCTTCTGGATTTTAGCCAGAACAATGGATAAAAGTTTTGTTAGGATTGGCTGCTAAAGGGTAGGCTAAGAGTACTTCTTTTTCTTGCTTCATCTCTGAGGTCAAACAGGACTGAGGTTTTCTAAACTTCGGGTGATCCAATTTGCCTGCCCTGCTAACCCTTTGTGCTCATTGAATCTCTTGATATGAAGATCCCATTTTTAATGTACCAGAACTTTTGAGTGTACTTGTATGAAGAACCACAAGGAAACTCCTTGAGTACCAGGGGAGACCGAGAAATGAACAAACAAATTCTTGTTTGTTTGGTGTAATCCAGATGTTTGGACATCAAGTTACACCAGCCACGAGGACGCTGGGAAGGTCTCCAGGATTGCAACACGTTGGGAAAAGCTTCACTAGGAAAATGTAGGTAGATAAAACTCAAACGTGTTCTTGAGTTTCCGCAACATATACCGGAAATCCTCTACTTACAAAAGTTCATTTAGTGACCATTCAAAGTTACAACGGCACCGAAAAAAGTGATTTACGGCCATTTTTCACACGTATGACCGTTCAACATCCCCATGGTCCTGTGATTTACATTCGGATGCTTGACAACAGACTCACATTTATGACAGTGGCAGCGTCCCAGGGTTCATGTGATCCCCTTTTGTGACCTTCTGACAAACAAAGTCCATGGGGAAGCCAGATACACTTAACAAACCATTTTACTAATTTAAGAACGGCAGTGATTCACTTAACAAATGTGGCGAGAAAAATCGTAAAATGGAGCAAACTCAACAGATTTCTCACTGAACAACATAAATTTTGGGCTCAGTTGTGGTCGTAAGTTGAGGACTACCTGTATAGAGATGTTAGTTTTGTTTTCTGTCTTGCAACCGAAAACGTGATGAGTAATTTTCCGTTTCAGTCAAGAATGTTAGTGCTCCAGTTGCATTAACACTTAATTTTCTTTGGAAACATACACATCAGCAAAATTCACCAATAATCAGTAATAATAATAAGAGAAAGATGATTCAGAATCTACATCTTTATTTGAATGAACTATAAAGTGAGAGAGAATGTGCAAGCTTTCAAATTCTGTAAGATTCTTCATCAGGAAAGATTTTATGAAAAACTAGCTGGATACCCTGCTTTGCGATGAAACTTTGTGATCGGGCTATGCAGGAGAGATTCAGTTCACAATCTGTTGGCTCAGTGGTGGTTGGTGATTGATACACATAAGGGAATATCGCTCCCGCCGCCTTGAGTCCAGAAGCAGTTCCGTAGGTAGAAGGCGTACACATTTTGGTGAGGTACCAACATTTAGTACTGTAAGAAGCCCCAAACTGCTCCTGAGTGAAGGAGTGGAACGTCTGCCAATTTGAACTGAGGTAACGGAATGTGAGGCAACTGGCAGTTGGAACAGAATTTTTTTCAGATGGGGAGGGGGAGTAGAACTCCTTAGCATCAGAGCGTGTTAATAATAATATAACGAAAAATCCTTTCTTAGTGAGCACCTAGAAGCCAAGAGGAACATACGTGCCAAATTTCAAATTTGTAGGCTTTACATTCTAGAGATTTTGGGATGAGTGATTGGTATTTGGCTTTTATATATATATATATATAGATAGATAAGCTATGGGGAAGAAACACAGGTACGCCTCCACTTACCAACGCCATTGCGCCCCAGATTTTTCGATGCTAAGCGAGACAGCTGTTAATTGAATTTTACCCCATTTTATGATCTTTCTTGCTACAGTTGTTAAGTTAATCACATAGTTGTAAAGTGAATCTGGCTTCCCCACTAACTTTGCTCGTCAGAAGGTCGCAAAAGGGGATTGCATGACCGCGGGGCACTTCAACGGTCATAAATAAGAGCCAGTTGCCAAGCGTCTGAATTTTGATCACGTGACCACCGGGATACTTGCAACAGTTATAAGTGTGAAAAATGGCTGTGTCACTTTTGTCTAAGTACCGTTGTAACGTTAAATGGTGACTGAATGAATTGTTGTAAGTCGAGGACTACCTGTAAGTCAGCTCAGTCATTAGATGACATCTTTGAGCTATTTACAGTACACTCTCCCTGATTTGGCTTGTGGTCACTCATAGCTCTGGTTAACAGCCACACTCAAATCACTTTCAACCGAACACACAGGCACAAACAGGGTTCATTTGGAGTTCATGGAGACTCAGAGAATTTAAAGTAACAAACTTTACTGGTCGTAGTTCTCTCTCTCTCTTTCTCTTTTACATACACACACACACCTACTCCCATCCTTGTGTAGGTTGGCAGGCACTATCCAGTGGGACTTGGCAACAGGCATGTGCTTATCATGTGTTTATGATCATTTGGGGTCATGTGATTGCCGCTGTGACTTTCCCAACCAGCTTCCAACAATCAGTCAATTAGAGGGGGAGCTGGATTCGCTTAATGACCATCGCATGACTCACTTAACAACTGTAGGGACTCTCCTAATAATGATAAGCAACGTTGTAAAATTGGGCACCAGTCCCCGAACAATCGCCTTCCTTAGCAACATAAATTCTGATCCCAATTATGGCCATAAGTAGCTAAAATAGAAGAACCAATGGTATAATTTGACCTTTAGTATGCCAAATAGAAGGGACGCAGTGGCAAAGTGGCTGAGCTTGTCGATCAGAAAGGTCGGCAGTTCGGCGGTTCGAATCCCTAGCACCGCATAACGGAGTGAGCTCCCGTTACTTGTCCCAGCTTCTGCCAACCTAGCAGTTCGAAAGCACGTAAAAATACAAGTAGAAAAATAGGGGCCACTTTGGTGGGGAGGTAACAGCATTCCGTGCGTCTTTGGCATTTAGTCATGCCGGCCACATGACCACGGAGACGTCTTTGGACAGCGCTGGCTCTTCGGCTTTGTAACAGAGATGAGCACCGCCTCCTAGAGTCGGAAACTACTAGCACATACGTGCGAGGGGAACCTTTACCTTTACCTATGCCAAATAGACATTGTGTTCAATTGAGTTCTCCTTGAGTTCAATAAAGCTAATGTACATAACAGGATAACAGAGTTGGAGGGGAACTTACAGGTCTTCTAGTCCAACACCCCACCCCACCCCCGTAGAGTTTTGAAGATAACTAGGCAGAGGAGGAAAATGTTCAGTTTTTAAGGGGATGACAAATTATGATTTACATCACATGAGTTTGTCTCATGTGGCATAATGGTCTTTTCAGTTTTGATTTTGTATATGATTAAGAGTCAAGTGTTTTATCTGTTGTTCATCCATGCATTCCTTCACTCATTAGATGAAAACATGCCTTTCCTTAAAAAAAATTCCGGCACAAGCATAACCAGTTCTCTTCACCAGTTTTTCTCCTCAACAACCAACTTGTAATTGTCGTGGGCTCAAAAGTCAACTAGTAAGTTTCCATAGCTGTGAGTAGAAAAAACAAGCTCTTCCCCATCCTTTTTCCAGTACTTCAATTTGGACATCTTACCGGCTTTCTTTTTATATTTTTATTTATATTCCACTGTGCTTTGCCTGTTTTCAGAACTGGTTACCAGAATGTATGTGGTAGATCAGGGCTGGGCATCTATGACCTCTTTATGATCTGTGGACATCAATTCCCAGAATTCTATGCTGGCTCAGGAATTCTGGGGGTTGAAGTCCACAAGTCGTAAAGAGGCGATAAGTTGCCCATCCCTTGGTACCTAGAACTGCTCTTGAGTGACTACAAAGCAGTGGTGGTATTCAAATTTTTTTACTACTGGTTCTGTGGGCATGGCTTGGTGGGCATGGCAGGGGAAGGATACTGCAAAATTCCCATTCCCTCCACACTGCAGGGAAAGGTTACTGCAAAATCCCATTCCCACTAACCTGCTTTCCAGTTCCATTCTCCTGTGCAAGGCAACCAAAGAAGACCCAGCCGATCAGTTGGGACTCGGGAGGCAGAGAATAGATGGGGTTGGTGGGGCCAGTCAGAGGCGGTATTGGCCGGTTCTCCGAACTACTCACAATTTCTGCTACCGGTTCCCCAGAACTGGTCAGAACCTGCTGAATACCAGCTCTGGTACAAAGGGATTATAGATTTAAATTCAGTGTAAGTGCAGAATTTCAAGTTATGAGTGCCAGTTTGTTAGGGTTAAGGTATCAGGCTAGAAACTGGGTGACTGGGAATTCTAGTCCCATTTCGAGCACAAAACCAGCTGGGTAATCATGCTCCAGTAACTTTACCTTAGCCTAGGAAGAAGCAGGTAAGGGCAGACCGCTCAATCGCTCAACCTCCTGGCTCAAATGCCTATTGAATAAGCCTTTTTCTCCTGTCCCATCATTCTTCAGGCATCTGACCACTTTGCCACACTGGCGTGGCTCTGTGTGGCTTATTGGCAGTATTGGCTTCCTCGGCAAGAGAAGTGGGGACATCTGTGGCTAATGTTTCAGAACCCCATACCTCATGCTCAGTTCGTATCAAGGTGTGGAAGTTGAATCATGGCAACTGGACTTCAAGAAGTCACTTGCCATGACTCAACTTCCAGATAACTCTACCCAGATGACTGAGAATCTTCTTTATAAGAAGGTTAGCAAAAATGAATTATGATGCACACACGCAAACACGAGTAGAGTAGAGTAGAGTAGAGTAGAGTAGAGTAGAACAGAACTGAACTGAACTGAACTGAATTGAATTGAATTCTTTATTGGCCAAGTGTGATTGGACACAGAAGGAATTTGTCTTGGTGCAAATGCTCTCAGTGTACATAAAAGAAAAGATACATTTGTCAAGAGTCAAGAATCATAAGGTACGACCCTTAATGATAGTCATAGGGTACAATAAGCAATCAAATTATACTAGGAAACAGTCAATATAAATTGTAAGGATGCAAGCAACAACGTTACAGTCATACAGTCACAAGTGGGAGGGGATGTGTGATAAGGTGTGATGAGAAGGATATAGTAATAGTAGTGCAGATTTTGTAAATAGTTGGACAGTGTTGAGGGAATTATTTGTTTCGCAGAGTGATGGCGTTTGGGAAAAACCAGTCCTTGTGTCTAGTTGTTCTGGTGTGCAGTGCTCTATAGCGTCGTTTTGAGGGAAGGAATTGAAACAGTTTATGTCCGGGATGTGAGGGGTCTGTAAGTATTTTCACAGCCCTCTTTTTGACTCATGCAGTATACAGGTCCTCGATGGAAGGCAGGTGGGTAGTAATTGTTTTTTCTGCAGTCCTAATTACTCTCTGAAGTCTGTGTCTGTCTTGTTGGGTTGCAGAACCAAACCAGACAGATATAGAGGTGCAGATGACAGACTCAATAATTCCTACACACACACACACACAAACACACACATCACATACCGTTTAGAATACATAGCAGAAAAAATAATCTTGAGAGTTAGCGAGGTTGACTCAACACCGTATTGAGTGGTGTAAAGCTGTTACAGAATGTAGTTGTTGTTCTTCAGATATTGTGACATCTCCTCCTAGAAGGTAACAAAGAAAACCAGTCATGGAGAGGATGTGTACTGTCCCAGACAATATTGAGGACCCTGGTCAAGCATCGTTTATATGCTGTGTCCTGGATAGAAGGAAGTGAACAACCAATAATCTTTTTCTGCTGTCCTCACCACTCTCTGCACAACCTTCCTATCCGAAACAGCAATACCTCCAAACCACACAGTAATACAATATGAAAGTATAAAAGTATAAGTATAAATTAGATTTTGCTTGCAAATGGGTGGCTGACAGTGACATGGAATCTGGGGTGAATCTTCTATTAGACACTGTTGGAAGGAGTCCATTGGGTTTACAGAAGAGGTGGGGTGATAGAAGATCTCCTAAGTTAAGTTGATTGATTGGATTACACTTTGAAACCATCTCCTTATCTTTTAAAGGGTGCAGCAGCTGGACTCCTCTATGTTGGCGCGCACGTCCTCAACGCTTACAAGGAATATGACCCTTTTCTTCAGAACCGAGATGCTCTCTTGCCTCCCATCATTATCATTGCCGTTGCTGTGGTCATGCTGGTCATTGGCATAGTTGGCTGCTGTGCCACCCTTCGTGAATCCAAGATTGGCCTTGGAGTGGTAAGAATAGGACCTGGCAACTGGTGGTGCCATTTATAACAATACTGTCGCACAGAGATGATACTTGAGAGCGGTGCAGTGGCCTAGAGGTGAAGCTCTCACCTCACAATCAGGAGACTGTGCGTTCAATCCTAGATAGTGGCAGATATTCTTCTCTCTGGGCACAATGAGTAAATATCTGCTGTGAACTCTGCATTGGCGACAGGAGGGGCACCCGGCCAGTAAACACTCAGCTCCATTCAGTTGACTCCTGACTCCACTCCAGTGCAAGAGATTATGGCAAGGGTCTTCAAACTTGACAGCTTTAAGACTTGTGGACTTCAACTCCCAGAATTCCTGAGCTAACATGACTGGAGGGGGAATTCTGGGAGTTGAAGTCCACAAGTCTTAAAGCTGTCAAGTTTGAAGACCCCTGGATTACGGGGTCACTAAAAGACTAAAAATAAAAAAATGGAGGTGGTGCTGGAAGTGGACAATGAGATTATCCCATTCCCAGTCCCTCCATTTCTGGACTCTTAACGGTTGCCTAGTAGGAAGGGATATTTTTAGTAAATGATGAGATTCAAATAATCCAGAAATCTCTGAAGCTTTTCAACTAGCTTGAGGGTTGATTCCATCATGCCAATAGATCTCTAAAAAACCCTTTCGCCTACAGTAGCGTTTACCAACCTTGGCAACTTGAAAACATGTGGACTTTAACTCCTAGAATTCCACACATCTTGAAAGAGGGTGGATCTTTCCACAGAACAGTCAAAACATTCCAGAAGTTGATTTGTTGGCAACATCTGGAGAAGATCACATGTTTCACTGCTTCTTAAGTCTTCTTCTTTTCTTTCTTTAGTTCTTGGTCATTATCCTGCTGATCTTCACTGCAGAAATGGCAACCTTTGTGCTTGGATTTGTTTACAAAGGAAAGGTGAGTGAAAATATCTAAATATCATCCAGGTAATAAAACAACACCAGCTGTCCTCAACTTAACAACCATTCATTTAATGATTGTTCAAACAGTCGCTAAGTACAACAGCACATCTTTTCAAATGATCAAGTGTTGCCTTTTTAAATTGAGTCACCAGTGCTTAAACCCTTTTTATTAGCACCTGCAGACAAGGACAGCAAAACCTCATTGTTTAGAGGTGCTGTTGTTTGATATACAAATCTTGCCTTTTTAAGGCTTAAAGCAGGCTTGTCCAACCCGCGGCCCACGGGCCGCATGTGGCCCAAGTCGCCTCATAATGCGGCCCAACGCCCACCCCAACCTTAATGAAAGATCCAGCGAGGAGGAGGAGGAGAGGCAGGCGCGAGGCGGGGCGAGGCGAGCAACAGAAAAGGCGGGCAGCCGCAGCCCAAAAGTCCCGCCCCGCCACCTCCTGCTGTTGCCGCCGCTGCTGCTTCTGCTGCCCCCGCCGCCGCCGCTGCTGCTTCTGCCCCCGCCGCCGCCGCTGCTGCTTCTGCCCCCGCCGCCGCCGCTGCTGCTTCTGCCCCGCCACCGCCGCCACCGCTGCTGCTTCTGCTCCCCCCGCCGCCGCTGCTTCTGCCCCCGCCGCTGCTGCTTCTGCCCCGCCACCACCGCCACCGCTGCTGCTTCTGCCCCGCCACCACCGCCACCGCTGCTGCTTCTGCCCCGCCGCCGCCGCTGCTGCTTCTGCCCCCCGCCGCCGCCGCTGCTGCTGCTTCTGCCCCGCCGCCGCCACCGCTGCTGCATTTGCAGGAGGAGAGGTAGGCGTGAGGCGGGCGAGCTTTCTTCCCCCCCTCCCCCCCACCCCGCAAAATTTGGCCGGAAAATTAATAAAAAATAAATAATTTGCAGGAGGAGAGGTAGGCGCGAGGCGGGCGAGCTTTCTTCCCCCTCCCCCCACCCTGCAAAATTTGGCTGGAAAATTATAAAATAAAAATAAATAATTTTTAATAAATAATAATTTTATTTTATTTTATTATTTTATTATTTTATTAATTTAATTTAATTTAATTTAATGTAATAATTTAATTTAATTTAATTTAATTTAATTTAATTTAATTTAATTTAATTTAATTTAATTTAATTTAATTTAATTATTTAATTTAATTTTTTAATTATGTGCGGCCCAAACCAAATTTTCATCTTCTAATGTGGCCCAGGGAAGGTGAAAGGTTGGACACCCCTGGCTTAAAGCTTTCCATTGCATTTCAGATGGATGAAAGGATGCGATGGAATAACAATCTCTGCCTTTCTTTTCTTGTCACAGATAATAGCTGAGTTCCATGACTCTATGTCGAAAGCATTTGCAGCCTACGACGGAAAATCAGAAAACTCTCATAATGTAGATTACCTGCAGCAGGAGGTAGGAAAACTGGTTTGGGGGCTAGCATTTGTGTCTCAATTCCTAATACGACGCTATTGGTTCTGGAAACATGAATGTATTTTTATTCTGCTGTATGTTCATTCTGGTTGCAGTTTCTCTAGTTGGTGGTAGTTTTGTTTTTAAGCACAGAAATTTGAGTTGGATTAGAAATATACATTTTTAAAAAATTATGGAACTGTGGCCTATCAACATAAATAGCAGACAAACAGATCTGTGTTGTGGTTAGCCAATAGCAGGTGCGGATGGCTGAGGAGACCGAGGACTCAGATGAGGAGTCAAGACCATTAGGGAGTGTGGGGGCTGGCAGCAGTGATGAGGTTTCCGAGGAGTTTGTGCCAAGTGCACATGTGCGCAGGATTGCTCCTAGGAAAGAGCAGCAGCATGGGCGACTCGAGAGTAAGGCTGAAAGGTAATGGCCCCTCCTTCAAGAAGATAAAAGCCAGCTGTGAAACGAACATTCTTTGCAGAAGGCAAAGACGTTTTGAAACTACAGCCTCGTGGACATTCCAGTATCTTGAGTTTGTGTTTGAAGATTCTTGTATTGCAAATTATTTCTTTTCTGTTATCTTCTGGCAAGTCTTGCACAGTTTGGCAAGGCTTGTGCTTATCACAGCTAATTATTTTGCAGAAGCATTACAAGGTTTCTGTTCCCTTTGGATTGTGTTTGATTTATTGGAAAAGGGTGTGGGTCAGAACAGTCTGTGATCCCTAGATAAAAGAAAAATAACAAATCCTCTGTAAAGTGAATAGAGACAGGTAGTCTTTACAGGCAGTCCTTGACTTAACAGCAGTTCGTTTCGTGACCAAGTTACAGTGGCACTGCAAAAAATGACGTCCATTTTTCATACGTATGTACATTGCAGCATCCACATAGTCATGTAATCAAAATTCAGATGCTTGGCAACTGACACATTTTTATGATGGTTGCAGTGTCCCAGAGTCATGTGATCAGCCTTTGAGACCTTCTGACAAGCAAAGTCAATGAGGAAGCCAGATTCACTTAAACATATTACTAACTTAACTGAGCCTCGGTGGCGCAGCGGTTAGAGTGCAGTACTGCAAGCTACTTCTGCTGCAGCCAGCTGCCTCTGCAATTTGGCAGATCGAATCTCACCAGGCTCAAGGTTGACTCAGCCTTCCATCCTTCTGAGGTGGGTAAAATGAGGACCCAGATTGTTGGGGGCAGTAGGCTGACTCTCTAAACCGCTTAGAGAAGGCTGTAAAACACTATAAAGCGGTATATAAGTCTAAGTGCTATTGCTATTGCTATTAACAGCTGCCATGAGGTTTCCAAATCAGGTAGGTAGATGATGGATGGATGGATGGATAGATTGAGTGAGTGAGTGAGTGAGTCACCTTGTAAGGGAGATATGGTAGAGTTTGACACCCCTGAGCTAGAGATTAATTTAAAACAATGGCTACACTAGGTTTATTAACTTGTTTGCTTTCCAAGGTTTGGATCTGTAATTCCTAGCCAAGTTGGAGGACATCACATTGGAAGGACACTGGTTTGCTAAGACATGGTTAAGCCAACATTTATTGACTAAATAGTGACCATAGATTTCCAAACTCACCAAACCTTAGACTTGGTTTATAACTTAGAAGGATTGACTCACATTGTATGCTGAACCAAAACCATTTTGCCCAGTTCACAAAGATCAGGCCATTCTCGTGTATAAATTTATCTAATTCTTTCACTTTATTTTTGCAATATTCACCTGAAGTTAACGTTATAAAATATTCAATAAGTTTTAGCTTTGATTGTAATTTTTTAAATCTATATATTCCGTGTTAGGATCTTTTTTTTTTTCCCAGCAGAAATGTGGACAATATTAGTGTCATGATGAATGGCTCAGTATGAAAGAACTGTTGCAAAGCAGATAGTTTTGCTTCCAAAGTAATGGTTGCATTTAAACAAGTATTTCCTGATCATGTGAAAAAACACAATATTCTCAATACATTCTTGTTCCGTAAATTAGTTATACAGTGCTGATACTATATTTAGAGAGATTATTTTAGAGTCCAGTTCTCTTCTTAATCTCACTTTTTCAATTAGCCTAAAAAAGGAGGGAGGGAGGAAGGAAGGAAGGGTTATACAGTCAATTTATCGTTGCGGTGACCATATTTTCTTGAAAAAAGGACAAACCAGAAAAAGAGGCAAATATGAAAGAGATTCATAAAGGTAAAACATTTTAATTCTTTGTGTTTATAACTTTGCTTTACAAAAGAAAATTCAAGAGCAAAACCAAGGGGAAAAAAACTTGTAAAAATGCATATTGTAATAAAGATATATAAAATTGAGCCCTATATATAAATGTATGAAAAAGGCAATTCAGTGTCCATATTTTTCATAGGAATATGAAAAACTGTATACTGTAGAACCATTTGTACAGGAAACAATAAGTGACTAAAAAGAAAGGACAAAAGTGATTTTGTAGAAAACAAGTCCATCTAAAAGACAACTTTCTGAAATAAAGCTCTGTCCTTACAATAAAGAACGTATGGTTACTGTATATGAATTGAGTTTTCACCAGAGGGATTAATCTTTCGCAGAACATAACAAAGAATCTGGTGAGAATCTTTTAATAAAACAGAAAAGTTGAAGGTCTGTTTGGCCCTTAGATAGGAGGCTCTGAAAAATAAAAGTTATTTTTTAAAGCTAGACAAGGCAATGAAAAACTACTTTATTGCCAAATAAAAATTGGTTGTGCCCACATAAACATCACAAGGGAAATAAAGTTGAAGCCATTTTTTTTCTTTTCATTGTGAAGCATCAGCAACAATAGTTCGAAGTTTCTGGAAAGTTCTCCAGTATACTGTTTCTGGGCAGGACTCTACACAACACACAGTTACCAATTTCAGAACTTGATTGCAGTGTTTTTCTAAGGAGGAAGATAATCGATATACTATATTATGAGCTACGGTGGAACAGTGGTTAGAGTGCAGTACTGCAGGCTACTTCTGCTGCCTGCCGGCTGCCTGCACTTTGGCAGTTCGAAGCTCACCAGGCTCAAGGTTGATTCAGCCTTCCATCCTTTTGAGGTGGGTAAAATGAGGACCCAGATTGTTGGAGGCAATAGGCTGATTCTGCAAATTACTTAGAGAGAGCTGTAAAGCAGTATATAAGTCTTATTGCTATTATGGCTCTAACTGAGCAATTATTTACCAGATGCATGGAATTCTGGGGGATTTTGTGACTTGTTATCCTAGCACATCGGGCAGGTATCACATTCTGGAGAAGGTGACCTTGAGGGATAAGACCTCCAAGTCTCGGAGGCAAATGAACTGAACTTTGGATGTGCCTCTTCCAACCCCAGTTGTTACTCTTTCAGCTTCAGTGTTGCGGTGTCCAGAACTACACTGACTGGACTGGGACCGAGTGGTTCAACACTAAAGGAAACCACACTTTTCCTCTGAGCTGCTGCAAGCAAGGTCCAACTTCCAAGAATTGCACAGGACAACTAAGTGAGAAGGATCTTCTCAACACCCAAGTAAGAGCATTCAGACTTTGCTTGAGTTTGACCGAAGCTGTAGGAAACAAGAATTTAAATTGTATGAACCAGCTTCCTGCAGTGGTTATTTATTTTTTTGCTTGGCTGTCTGTGTTTACTTATCTTATTCTGGAATATATATTTCCTGCTTCATGTGCAAAATTTCTCTGCCTACGTGTATGTGGAGATTCTGAGTCATCCAGGCCATGGTTTGTCTCAAAGGTGGTGTTGTTGTTGTTTTTTCAAAAGACAACTGGACTATGTTTTTAAGAGCCGTGGTGGTGCAATGGTTAGCATGCGCTATTGCAGGCTGACTCTGCCCACTGCCAGGCATTCGATCCTGACCAGGCTGATTCAGCCTTCCATTCTTTCGAGGTTGATAAAATGAGGACCCAGATTGTTGGGGGCAATATGCTGACTCTGTAAACCGTTTAAAACACTGTGAAGCAGTATATAAGTCTAAGTGTGATTGCTGTTTTTTTCCCTTGAGGAAGAAGAGGCTTCTAATCCAAGAAGCTTCAGCAGTTCTGGATAGACAGTGGTGGTGGTGGGGAAATGGTAAGGATTAGTTCTGACAGGATTTTGGGCTTGGAGGGTTGCAGTTATAAAATGAAAGAATATACTATCAGAAATTCCATTCCCCACCACCATCCACCAAACGATGAGCCGAGGAAGATCGCTGTTCTTGTGGAAAGACATCACTGCCTTTGAGAGTCCTCTCCCTACATTTACTTTGAAGAAAACTCTTTGTCTAGCAGTGCTTTCATATTTATGGATTGAGCTGATGAAAACCAATGGTATGCTATCATTAACTGGTGGAATTTACTGCCCCAAGATAGAGTTTCATCTACTTTGTTTGAGAGGAATAGAATAATCTAAACCATGGGTGTCAAACTCAGTTTCATTGAGGGCCGCATTACAGTTGTGTTTGACCTCAGGGGCCAGGGTGGGCGTGGCCAGCTTGATGTCACTCGTGTCGGGGTCGCCTGTGGTGGCCTGAGCACTCTTCCAGCGAAAACGGGATCCCGAGCTCCGTTTTTGGCTGCGACGGCTTCCTGCAACCCTCTGCCAGCGAAAACTGAGCTCGGGAGGGCCGCTTGTGGCCTTCACAAGCTTTATTTTTGCTGGCAGAGGCACCGCAAGCTGGTCCTTTGCTGTTTCCAGGATCGCCCACAGGCCAGATTTAAGCACCCCGCAGATCAGATCCGGCCCCTGGGCCTTGAGTTTGACACCCCTATTCTAAACTCAAGAACGACAAATGGTGATTTTCCAAGCTGAGTCCTTTATTGTTCTCACACCTATAGACAAAATCTTGAAAGATGTAGACTCTATTATCTGCATCTACAATATACTCTGGGAATTATTAAAGAGGGAATTATTAGTGTTCATCCTCTTTCTATCACACATAATATCTGGGCTGAGTTGCCTCTTATTCCTCTGGAATGCACCCCCTCCCTCCTTAGGATCCACTTCCTCATTGCAGTGTATCATCAAGTCTCTGATTGGCTACTGTGAAAAATATAGGAATGGACTAGATCTGTGTTTCTCAGGCTTGGCAGCTTTTAAGATGGCTTGGCAGCTTTTAAGATGAGTAGGCTTCAACTCATGGCTGGCTGCAGAATTCTGGGAATTAAAGTCCACCCACCTTAAAGTTGCCAAAGATGAAAACATTGTACACTAGATGAACTTCTGGGCAGGTCCAGAGGCCTTGTGCCCTTATCCTTATAGAGCCGTGGTGACGCAGGTGGTTAGAATGCAGTACTTCAGGCTAACTCACTGCTCACTCCAGCAGTTCAATTCTGAGCGGCTCGAGGTTGACTCATCCATCCTTCCGAGGTCAGTATAATGAGGACCCAGATTGTTGGGGGCAAAATGCTGATTCTGTAAACCGCTTAGAGAGGGCTTATAAAGCACTATGAAGTGGTACAGTGTATAAGTCTTAAGTGCTATTGCTATCTTTTTACCAAGTTCTTGAACAAAACTCTTTGAACTTCTCAACAAAGCTCTTTGAAGTTATGTGATCAGTTCTTCCCCATTGTCTCCCCTCACTACAGGGCTGTGAAAAGATAGTAAATCTTGGTGACCTGCTTAACTACGCGATGCTCATTGTCTTGGCTTTTGCCATTGTGAAGGTATGTGTGATTGCCAAGTTTGAGCATGCTTCTGAGTTGGGTTTATTGTTCAAAGGACATCCGGGGACTGGAAAGAAATAACTGCATGACGGACCCAAAATAGTCCCAAGCCACTTTCAATCTGAATGGCCTCCTCTTTTCGTTCCCATCCTGATTTGGTTTAAAAAACCAAACAAAACAAAAAACAAAAAAACAAAAGAAAAACAATAACACCCCAAATTGGCTGTTTCTGTCCAAATGATAGTGATCTTGGAGGCTTCCTGCAATCTCAAAGGTTTCATAGATGGTTGCTAAAGAAACATGGCCTGATCCTACCAGTCCCTTCTAATGTTGTTTTGATTCTAAAGGTTTTTGTCTTTTTATTTGCTCAATTGAAAACTCCACCTTCCGGATTAAGTGGAACATTCCAAGGGCTCTTCTCTTCCCTTCGAGTGTTTAAGCAATAATCATTCAATTATATTTCTATCCCTGCCTTTTCAAACCTAATAGGTGTCTTTCCAGGGAGAGTTACGAAGGTGATTAATTATTTGCTTGGTTCTTCCATTATGAGTAATCACACCTAGCCCTAATCCACAAATAGCCAGTGGTTTCTTAACGTAGAGTTCATGCAGTATTTATTTTATTAACCATGATTTACAAACCATGCCATCCAGCACCATACTACATTCCTTGCTAAGTCCTGGTTGTTGAATAAACTGTAATGGACTGAATCCAAACAGTACATCAGGCTACAAACCTTGATTAGAAACTATATTATGCAATAAGCCAAAACTAAGCAAGTTATGGAATCAACCCCACTATTAAATTGTTTGCATCATTGCTCTGGTGTTAACCTGGACCTGCAGGCAAGTTAAAAAAAAAACCCCAACTGCATAATATTTTGCAGTCCAATTTAGTGCCTTTTGATTGTTTCTGAAGAAGTGGAAAGACAACCTGTATCCCTCCAGACATTTTGGTCTATGGATCCCATTGAGCACCTCCATGGCACTTCTGTTGTTTTATTATGAAGCCAGAAACATCTGGAGAGCATCAGGTTGTTTAGCCCTGAATTAAAACTACCTGGGTATTCTGCACTCAGTTCCCCACTTGATGTGTTGCACACCAAGGATTGTGCTAACTGGAATGGATAGAGCACATACAGATTAGTCCTTGCCTTATGACCGTAGTGGAGCTTGCTCATCGTGTTCATAAGTCGTGATGATCATAAAACAGGTCAGTCACGTGACCAGCCTGATTTTACAATCTTTTATGAACACCATGGTTGTTTAGTAAGCCATTGGTTTGCTTTAGGCCAGTTTAGCACCAAACTGGAAGTAAATGGTTGCCAAGTAACCAGCATGTGGTCACATGACCGCAGGGGAGCTTTGGAACTTCAAATCTAGGTTGTGGGTACCTCCCCCAAAGGAGGTGCAACGGAACTTCCAACGATTGCTAAGCAACTGGTCATAAGTTGAGGACCACCTATAATCCAGAGTATCACTGAATTTGATAGAGAAATTAGAATTAATAGATGTGGAGAGAATGTTAAGGGGCAGATTTCAGAGAAAACCGATCTATTTTCAAACTGTAAATTTTGTAAAAGTTGCCAAGTATGGGGTCCTTCGTGGTCTCTGAACTTGATGGCTTTCTTATAAGCGTTTCATTACCAAACTAGGTAACATCACCAGTGCTGCCTAAAACTAAATCTTAGAATCAAAGAGGCCCCGGAGTCTGAATGGGCGGTCAACATGTCCAGCCATCCACTATCTATTGCAAAACACAATATTTTACAAAGAGGCCTCCACTTCAGTACACTAATGCTAATCCACTAGAATTCTAGAAGGAACATTTAAAACCAGTAGCCCTGATGATGTTATCTAGTTTGGTAGTGAAATGTCTGCAAGAAAAGCTGCCAAGCTCAGAAAGCATCAAGCACCCTACAGTTTAACCCTGACCTAACAAATATTCTCTTCGAGCTATGTACGCAGACTGTAAGATTAATTACTGTGGGGTTTTTTTTCATTTCAGTTTTTTGGAATGCTGGGAATCTGCATGTTGGCCTGCAAGAAGGAAAACCAAGGGTATCAGTCCTTGAGCACCGGAGTGTTTGCCTGACCAAGAAATAGAGGACTTTTCCTTTTGGGATCTCCATGAACAAAAATGGAAAGATGTCTTGAGTAGAAAGCATTAGACTACTTTTTATGAAATCCCAAATGAAATTACACTGGTTTTCAGAAGTCATATTAAAGGTGAAATAGTTGGCATTAACATCCTGATTAAGCCTGAGATTTGTCTGATGTAGTTGAAATTAAGGTGCCCATTTTTAAACAGCAGATGGAGACATTCACCAGAAAAGGCAGACCAACGTCTGCGATTTCAGTGTCTGATATAATTCGTGAATGTATCTTTGAATAGACTTTAAAAAAAAAAATTTTGCCCAAGAAATACTTTTTCCCAGATTGGCTGGGCCATTGGCATATGGTAAAGAGCTAGGTGCTTATAGCAACTCTCTAAAATCCAGTGGAAATGACTAAATGTTAGACATGTTGAAATCCACTCTGAGGTAAATGTTGAGAACATAGCATGCCTTGGATTGAAGCTGGACTCTTCTCCCAAGAAAAAGTGCAGGTATGAATGCTGAGAATTGCATTTTCTCTAGACTGACATTTTCTGGAGTAATTTTGGGAGATTTAGACAGGTAGATTTCATCTGGGAGTGATCAGCTTTCCTAACAGAATATCCATTACATTTCTAATCATGTAAATTCTTTTGCTCAGAAGTTGAGTTAGGTCAGAAATGCATAAAGGTTCCTAATCTCCTTTTTTTTTTTTAGCTCATGATATTCAATGTTGAATTCTGGTGGTAAAAATCCCCCAAACCGACAATTCATACAGGGGAAGCACAATAAATTTGTAACATAATCCCTAAAATAGGCTTCAGACTTTAAGCGGGGAGTGTCCAACCTTGGTAGCTTTAAAGATTTTGAACTTCAACTTCCAGAATTCCCCAACCACCCACGATTGCTGGAGAATTCTGAGAGTTGAAGTCCAGAAGTCTTGCCAAGGTTGGACATGCCCGTTTTACTCTGCTCTAAATATCAACCATAGCCTTATCTCTGAAAAAATATATTTACTCCTTGTTACCACTGCATCCTTAGTTCTGGTCTGTCCAAACTAAGTACAATTCCCATCTATAAATTTGTTGAGCTACAGAACAAAATTAGAGTTGCTGGAATCCTTCAGAAGTCATGGTTTAATTACGTATTCCCAGCCATATCTGCATGGAGTAGTTATGTATTCCAGAAACACCAGGTTAGAAAAGGCCGATCTAGGTGTATGTGATTTGATTTTTTTTTTAGTCTTTATTCACTGGATGCTCCAGTTTGAATACAATCTATTTTTGGCCCAATAATCCAGTATGCAATGCAGTTGAGTAAAATTTCAGGATGTGCCTGGAAATATATTAAAACTGTGATGCTACTTTCATTCCAATATTATTCTGCATTCTTGGATGGCATTAAAACAATTTCTTCAGATGAAGGATGTTGACTTGCTGGGGCACAAACAGATATATTCATTTTTTTGTCCTCTTGTTTTTGTAAGCAGAGAAACAACTTACATAGCATATGTGTTGCTGGGGGGAAAACATTCAAACCATTTCTCTTTAATTGTTGAGTATTGTATGGATACTTTACATAAAGAGCCTCCTGAAACCTAAATAAAATACTTCCAAAAAAAAGTACAGCATTTTATTTCATTTGAAAATAACAGGAGAACTGAAATAGCCAGAGTGTAAAATAGTAACACAAGGACACTTAAGATATTTTGTTTAAACTTGATTTCTGATTACTTCACAGGCAATGTTGAAAATATGGAAGGACTTTGCTAGTGTCCTGTTTTGGAATTATTTCCTCTCCCCCCCCATTTTTAATACATTTTCTGGGTTTCTATCATACATAGAATGGCAAAAATATTAAATGACTTTTCTACAATTTGCTGTGGAATTCAACTACCACATACAATAAAGTCTCTTAAGATGAATTTAGGCCCTTCTGATTCCACTTACACTTCCATGGAGCTGGCAGTATTGGTGCTGTGTACCAGTAATTGCTCCCTTCTTGAATTTTTTTTAAAAATATCCCAGCCTAATCTTGAGTTCTGGAATCACTTGGTGGTCTCCCATCCAAGTGCCAATCAGGCCCATCCCTCATGAGTTTCAGAATCCAGCCAACATCTGCCAGGAACAGAACTATGAGGATCAGGAAAGAGAAGCCTGACTATCCTATTACAGCAAATTCCTGGATCTTTTCACTTGTTTTGCTAAGGTTGCATTCATACAACCCATGATTGAAACAGTCCTTATGTATAAGGACATACGCATAAAACGTCAAACCACAAGCTATCCAATGAATTGCAAAAGCATAAATGACACAAAAGACCCGGTTAAAACGAACTAAGTATATTGAGTGAACGCAAGGCTAGATTTTTTTGTTTAACCTTATGTGTGTTGGAGTCTAGTTTACATCTAAGAACGGCTCTGAATGGTTTTGCTAAGCTTTCCAAATAATGTGGAAACTGGTTATGAGCAAATGATCATTGGACTTCAGCCCTCTCTTTGCTTGAATACTAGAACCATTGCATTCCCAGTTTCATCCCACACTTCAGGCTTCCATTCAGCTACAACTGCCTTGTAATGCTGCCTAGGGACACAGATTTTACTGCTCAGACTTCCTGTTGGCTGTTGCTGCCAGTATAAACAACACTTGCAGGAATTAGGTATGGCTAAATCTAGTGAAAAGAAGGGGAGGGGGTGGCATGATAACAGCATTCCAATATTTGAGGGGCTGCCTCAAAGAAGAGGGGTCAGCCTATTTTCCAAAGCACCAGAAGGCAAGACAAGAAGCAATGGATGGAAACTAATCAAGGAAAGAAGCAATCTGGAGAAACTTCCTAACCGTGAGGACAATTAACCAGTGGAATGACTTGCCTTTAGAAGTTGTGGGTGCTCCATCATTGGAGGCTTTTAAGAAGAGATTGGATAGCCATTTGTCTGAAATGGTATAGGGTCTCCTGCTTGAGCATGGGGTTGGACTAAATGACATCCAAAGTCCCTTCGAACTCTGTTACTCTGTCATTCTGTTTATCTCTGGTCAGAATTCCTGCCATGAAGTACAGGTGGTCCTTGACTTACAATAACTATTGCCAAGCGAGGCAGTTGTTGAGTTGTGCCTCATTTTATGTCTTTTATGCCATCTTTGTCAAGTGAATCAATTAAGTGAATCATGCAGTCCTTAAACAAATCCGACTTCCCCCACTGACTTTGCTTGTGGGAAGCCATCTGAGAAGATTAAAACTGACTCTAGGTCAGTGCAACTGTCATAATATACATGCCAGTTGATAATTTGATCACAAGACCATGGGGATGCTGCAATGGTCATAAATTCAAAAACTGGTCATAAGTCACTAAAAAGTGTTGTAACTTCAAAGAGTCACTAAAAGATTGTAAGTCAATGACTATCTGTACTCGGATTCTACTTTAAGGAACTCAAGATCCTGACCATACAGCAATTAGCATCGAGGGCCAGCACCTTGTGTAGAGAATTCATAAGTTCATTATAGCAGTGTGTCTCAACCTTAGCAGCTTTAAGATGGCTGGACTTTAATTCCCAGAATTCCCCAGCCAGTATGGCTCTGAGGAATTCTGGGAGTTGAAGTCCACCCATCTTAAAGCTGCCAAGGTTGATTAACATTGTATTTAGGCATACTTTTTAATGGACTTTTGGCTTTGGGGTGATTTTTTTGTTATGTTTTCTGCCTTCACCTAGGACATCTAACTCTTGGGCTACATGTGATGACAGGAATTGCCTGTTTCTTTGCTATTGTGCAGATCAGTATTTCTCAAACTCAGCATTTGGGGGTTAGACTAGACAGAAGACCTCCAGGGTCCCTTCCAACTCTTACTCTGTTATTCTTTAAGACAGGGGTCCCCAACTTGGCAAATTTAAGACTTGTATACTTCAATTCCCGGAATTCTGGGACTTGAAGTACACAAGTCTTAAAGTTGCCAAATTTGGAGACCTCTGCTTTAAGATGTATGGACTTCCAACTGCTATTCTTTAAGACAAGGGTCTTCAAAATTGGCAAGTTTAAGACTTGTGGACTTCAAAACTCCCAGAATTCCTCAGCTAACATGACTAGAGGAGGAATTCTGGCAGTTGAAGCCCACAAGTCTTAAAAGCTGCTACGTTTGAATACCCCTGTTTAAAGATATATGGACTTCCAACTATTATTCTTTAAGATGTATGGATTTCAAATTCCAGAATTCTGCTGACTGAGGAATTCTGGGAGTTGAAGTCGATTCATCTTAAATCTTTGCAGCTCGGCAGTCTCTTATCACTGATTGTCTGAAAATGCAGGAGGAAAAACTCCATCCGAGCCAAATTTTAAAGTCTACCCTATTGATAAAATTCCTCTATGCCTGTGTACAGAATACAGAACAGCCTGCCAATTCAGACGCAAACCCCTTTAGTTCAAACTAAGGACTTCGTTCTTAATCCTTTTTCCTCCAACGGTACAATTCATCTCTTCCCCCCCAACCCCCAAGTTTGACGACGCTGCGCAACTTTAACATTTGTATCTCCCAACACTTATGTGCCGCTCTATATTTCTCCTCTGTGGCTAAACTACTCACCATTCGTAAAATGGGTGGCTAAACTGTTGTGCCGCTCTATATTTCTCGTCTATGGCTAAACTCGTCACTCCCTCCGAGATTGGGAATGAATAAGGCAAGCCTCCGCGGCGACATGACCGAGTTCTCGCGCGATTTGAGATGCTCAACCGCTTGGGCGGGTCGTTTGAATGCGAGCGAGTCGCCGCTGGAAGGAAGTTTTTGGTTTTGTGTGATCCTGGTGGATATGGAAGAAGAGAAAGTGGCATTTGAGTCTCCCGGTGATGCTGACGGTGAGCTCAGGATGCCCTCTATGACTTTCTTTCTGTTTTTTTATATATAAACGTAAAATATTTTATTTATATTCACAAATAAAATAAGAAAACATATTTTAGAAATAATTCAATTGTGTAGTATTTGAAATATACAGTCTAAACTAATATTAATATTTATTTATTCTATTACTCTAACTGCCCATCTCAATCAGTGACTCTGAGACACTTAAAATTCCAAAATTATAATATTTTAATATTTCATTAACTTAAATAAATATATTTAATATTATGTAAAAATTGTTATATTTTGCATTATTATAAAATTATATTATATGTTATATTGCTATTATAGCATATTATTTTTATAATATGGAATTAACTACTATTCATATATTATGTGTGCACACACACACACACACACACACACACACACAAACCCTACTTCCCTTTTAGCATTTTTGGAACTGGCCACAATTCTTTTGGGAAACTATTTAATCATAGTTGTAATAAAATACAGCTACTCCATGTGTTTTTAGTAAAGATATCAACTGTTCTTCGTTTTCAACGAAAGAATGCTTTCATTTTTATTTTTGAATTGGTATTATATTAAATATTTCTGCTATCTTTAGGCAAATTTGTAAAAATATTTGTATCCTTAGAAAAGCATGAAAATGTGTAAAAAGTGCAGTGTATAATATTTTTAATTCTAATTTTATATATTTTTATAATACTTAACTATTTCTGCCTTTGTGTTCCCTCTATGATATTAAATATTTTTGTATCTATTGCAGATGGGTAAAAATACTTGTTTTTCTTACAAAGTGAAAATGTGTAAAACATTAGTTATTGTAACCTTTAAAACTAAGCATTAGTCTATTTTTCCTTCTTTCCCCTTAAAGCAAGAAAATGGGATACAATCTCTTCAAACTTAAATGACTTATGCATTCATCTCAACTCCAAGATCTCAAATATCAAAAGGATACTTCAGTTGAGAAAAATAGGTAAGAGCATTTCATTTTCTTTAGGACAGATTTGGTGTTTGCAAATTGATCTGGGAATCTGTTGGGAATGTATGCATGGAAAATGCCAGTCTGATATAAATATTATATTTCATTCCCTTTGTACAAGGCATAAACTATGCAATTTAGTTGCATAGTTGTGGTGTCTGCCAATTGAGATAGTTTTACAATCAGACTGAACAATTATATGGAGAATTAATGCTACAATAATTCCTGAATCATAGGAAGAATATCTTAAACAAGAAAAACATTACTGCTTTCCTCAATGCATCTGTTTAGTCACTGTTTGATGCCACATTTTGTTTATTTTTTTGTATCCCACCTTTATTATTTTTACAAATAATTTGGGGCAGCAAACATATCCAACATATCCACCCACCTGCCTCCAGGTGGGCACGGGGTGTGTGTGTGTGTGTGGAAGGAAAGAGAGAGAAGAGAGAGAGAGGCGGGAGAATTAATGGGGACAGCGGCTGGTGAAGGCTAGCCGCGAATGAAGCCTGCTACAAACTCTCCAGGCCAGCTATGATTTCAGCTCATTACGAACTTTCAGATTCACTTCTTGCCCCACAGCAGCAGTGGGCGCTAACAATATACGTCAGCAGGGCGTCAGCTAGCCATGATGCAATGCTCAGCTGATTGAAGCGACAGATCCGAGCTGGCTGAAGATCGCTGAGCTGATACAGATGGCAGGCAGCATGTTAACTTGGTGGAGGGTGTCAGAGGTCCACATATTGTAGCACAGCCTGGTGATGAGCACATTGTGGTGTGGGACAGCGGAGTTAGCTGTCATCAATTAGGAGTGGGATGCTGGCTACCTGTGGGGTGGGGCTGCCAGATGTGGGGTGGCGATTACCGAGTGGGATAAATAGAACGCTGTGATCGATGATCATTCAGCGCTAACTTTATTTACATATGCTCGCTGCTTCTTGCTACTGCTACAGCTGTGATGGAATAAACCACTGTTATTCCTTTGGATTCTGTGATTATTGCCTCATCTGCATGGCTGGCCATAGAGTGGCTGAAACCCTGGTAATGCGAGAGGGGGAGATATGAAATGACAGGGAACCAGATTGGTACAGGCTCTGCTTTTCTTCCATTTGAGAGGGAACCGGTCCAGACCTTCCCAGCCTCCAGGCTTCTTTTGAATCCCAGCAGTAAGGATGAGAGAAATCCTATGATTAAGCATTTACGAATTTGTTATAATTAAATAAGAATGTGTGTGTGTGTATATATATATATTTATGTGTGTGTGTGTGTTTTCTGAGGTTCTCGCGGTATTTGTATGTGGATCTTTGGTTATTCGGGTTTTCTCCCGCGTAAGATTGGAAGTATCTAGGCAACGTTTCGATGAAGTCTCATCATCTTCAGGCTTGTGTCTTCAGCTCTGTGCTTCTCAGAGTGATGTGAGCTTGCAGCTGCTTCTTCCTTTTAACTGCTAGTGGGGGTGTGACTTGATTGGGTGGGGGCTTGGCTGTGTTCTGATTGGGTGGGGGTGTGTTCTCATTGGTTGGGGTTTGGCTGTGTTCTGATTGGTTGGGGGTTGGCCGTCTTCTGATTGGCTGGAGGCATGTTCTGTTCAGGTGGGGGCTTGGTTGTGCTCAGGTTAGTCTTAGTTGCTGGGGGATTTGAGCTGGTGAGCTGTGATCCTGATGTTTGGCTTCGAGTTCGTGGTCGTGCCGCATCTTCATGGTGGGTGTCAGTTCGCTTCATGTATGGCTCGGAGGGGTTTGAAGTGGATAGTGATGCAGCTGCAGTGCGGCTTCTGGTCCGTGGTCGTGTCTCATCTTCTGTGTGGGTGTGAGTCTGCTTTCTATATGTGTGTGTGTGTGCGTGTGTGTGTGTTTTCTTAAGTTTTTGTGGGTACTTACATGTATGGTATTCAGCTTTGTTCGGGTATTTTCTATCGGCGGATTGAAGTGGTTGGTGACTGTAATTGGGGAACTTCCATCGCCCGAAAGAGACTGCCTAAAAGCGAGGGGACACAGGCAGCCACGCCTCGCCCTGAAGCGGCTGGGGACTCTTCCTTCAAGGGAGCTTTCGTCTGCCGATAGAAGCGGCCTCGCGGCGAGGGGAATGTGTGTGTGCGCTCGCCCTGAGGCCGCTTCTACCGGCCGATCGAAGTGGCTGGTGACTGCACTTGGGGAGCTTCCATCGCCCGAAAGAGACTGCCTAAAGGCGAGGGGACACGGGTAGCCACGCCACACCCTGAAGCAGCTGGGGACTCTGCCTTCAAGGGAGCTTTCATTGGCCGATAGAAGCGGCCTCGCAGCGAGGTACGTGCGTATGGGCTGCTCTAGGTGGGAGAGGAAATTAAGTCACCCCCGAAAAGATGGGCTAGCCGTTTTTTCAGGGGTCAAAAAAATAAAAATAAGGCCCGGTCTTATTTTGTGAGAAACATGGTATATATATATATGCAGGTCTTGGTGTGTTCAGGTTTTTTTCCCATGTAAGACTGAGAGCATCTTGGCAACGTTTCGACGAGGTCCCACTCGCCATCTTCAGGTTGGTGCTTTCGGCTTTGTGCTTGTGCGAGCAAAGCATGATTGGAGCTGCCGTCTCCCTATATATACTGGTGGGGAGGTTGGCTGTGTTGTCATTTCTTGATTGGTTGATGGAGTTGATGTTTGCAGATTGGCTGGCTTTTTTGTACAAATATGTGTGGCTGAGGTATTGGCTGTATGTCTATCAGCCTCCTGTGTTGTAACGACCTCGGTCATGGGCTGTGTGATGACCTTCTGAGTTCTATTGTTGTGGCCCATTACATATATATGTATATGTATATATGGTATTTTGGTTTTTCGGGTATTTTTCCAAACTACCGTGTTTCTCCAACAATACGGCCTCCACCAATAGGAAGCCCACCATGTTTTATTGGCATAAAATCAAATTAAGCCCCTCCCCCCAAATTAAGCCCCATATTAAACATGCGAAATGGGGCGGAGAGGCGGGGGGCTTGCCGTAGAAAATAAGTACTTTTGTTGCATGCCCGGATATGGTGCTGCCTGCGTTGGTGGGGCACTTCATATCGGAGACCTTCCACTATTGCTTCTCCCTTCTCCCTTGCTGCCCCTTCTCCCTTGCTGCCGCGGCGTTTGTGCTTGACCAGTCAGGCTCCTCCCTGCAACCGGAGCCCTGAGGAGACACTTGGCTTCAGGCGCTCCCGTCTTCCCTTTGCTGAAGGTAAAGCAATTATTTTACAAAGCCTCCCCTGCCCGAGAGGGCAACCCCCACGATGGGAGGCTAATCTCCCGGGGCCTCTTCCGTTCCTCCCCGACCTCCCTACGCTCGCGCCTCTGACGCGCGCTCCCTTCAGCCCAGCGAGCTCTTCCACATGCAGCGCGGGCAGCTGCGGGAGCAGCAGCAGCGGGGTCTGAGCCGCGCCAGCGAAACAGCCACCACCCATAGCCCGGCGTGGGGAGAACGAGCGAGTTGGCGCCGCCAGCCGGGCGAGATTTGGGAACGAGGGGCAGGAGGAGGCACGCACACACCCGCGACTCACTTTCCCAGCTTTTTGCCCAGCCCTTATGGCTCTGGTGCGGCCCTGGCAGGATGAGCGAAGGGTCCGGCGGCGGGAGGCGCTCGCTGCCTGCCAGGGCGCGCCAGAGCCGTAAGGGCTGGGCAAAGCTGGGAAAGTGAGCCGCGGGTGTGTGCGTGCCTCCTCCTGCCCCTCGTTCCCAAATCTCGCCGGGCTGGCGGGCGCTAACCTCGCTCGTTCTCCCGCGTCGGGCTATGGGTGGTGGCTGTTTCCGCTGCGGCGGCTCAGACCGCTGCTGCTGCTCCGCAGCCGCCCGCTGCGGTGGAAGAGCTCGCTGGGCTGAAGGGAGCGGCGCGCAGCGTAGGGAGGTCGGGGAGGAAGCGGAAGAGGCCCCGGGAGATTAGCCTCCCACGTGGGGTTGGGCTGCCCTCCTCGGGCAGGGAGGGTTTGTAAAATAATTCGCTTACCTTCAAAGCAAAGGGAAGACGGGAGCGCCTGAAGCCAGTGTCTCCTCAGGGCTCCGGTTGCAGGGAGGAGTTCTGACTGGCCGCACGTGGCTGCGCCAAACGCCGCGGCAGCAAGGGAGAAGGGAAAGCAACAGTGGCCCGAACCCGAAGGTCTCCCGAATATCCAAGCTGTCGCCGCCCACCCACCCACCCGAGGATGCAAGGGGAGAATTAAGTCACCCCCGAAAAGACGCCCTAGCCGCTTTTTCGAAGTCAAAAAAATAAGGCCCGGCCTTATTATGTGAGGAAACACGGTATATATATATATATATATATATATATATATATATATATATATATATATATATATATATATATATATATATATATATATATATATATATAGTTGATTTTTTAAATATTAAATTTAATATAAAATTAATTTTTGATATATTAAATATATTATCTTTTTTTTAAAAAATCGTATTAGTGGTCCTCGGGATTTGAAAATATGAGTTTGGTGGTCCCTGAGGTCGAAAAGGTTGGCGATCCCTGCACTACATGGCCTCCAAAGTCCCTTCCAACTATTCTATTCTATTCATCTAATCTAATTCCTTTTCCACTTTTTCCATGTTTTGATTTATCTTCTTTATTTATAGACAAAGATCCATCTTTGAAGACAGTGCTAAGTAAGGTAGTCCACGAAATGTTTCTCTTAAACAGCCTCCTCAATAAATTGGAAGAGGAATATTGTCATCAGAAGAGACTGCAGAAAAAACTCAAGGTACTAATGACGTTTGGTGTCTCAGAATCTCAAAAGGTGTTTTCTGAGAAGAATGTGGTCTCTACAGATGTTAAGCATCTGAAGCAAATGTTCCTCTTGCCTACTTACATCAGTGGTTTTCAACCTTTTCTTCATACACACAGACCTCTTTAAACACCTTTTGTGGCCACGAACCATGGCCACAGACTCCCAAGAATTTTTAAATCAGTTTAAATTCTTCAAAGTTTTGGGGACTCCCTGTGTCAACATCGCAGCACCCGAAAGGTCCGTGGACTACAAGTTGAGAACCACTGTATTACATTATTGTGGAAAGTTCTTATAGTGCAGTGGTGGCAAACCTATTTGTGCTTCTGTGCCAAAAATTGTGCGCGCGCGTGCATGCTCGCACTCGCGTGCCAGCACCCAGAAGGCAATGCACACCTCCCTACACACACACGTGCAATCCTCACCCACCCCCACTGACGCCCCCTTCACTGCGCCTCACAGCTGATTTTCAACTGGTTTGAGGCCTTTTTCGCCCTCCAGAGGCTTGAGGAAGGCTTCTGCAGGCTTTGCAGGCCGAAAACTAGGCCCGTTTCATCACTTCTGTTATTTTCAGAAAAACAGGAAATAGTGAAACAGGCCTAGTTTTCGGCCTGCAGAAGCCTGTAGAAGCCTTTCTCCAGCCTCTAGGAGGCCGGAAAAAGGCCTCAAATCAGCCGAAAATCAGCTATGAGGCACACGCATGCGCAGTGAGGTAAGTTTGCCTGTAGCTCGTGTGCTGGCACAAATGGCTCTGCGTGCCACCTGTGGCA
Source organism: Notechis scutatus (assembly GCF_049901735.1). Taxonomy (NCBI): domain Eukaryota; kingdom Metazoa; phylum Chordata; class Lepidosauria; order Squamata; family Elapidae; genus Notechis; species Notechis scutatus. The sequence goes on along the minus strand of NC_142010.1, from coordinate 256,300,561 downwards.
CGTTTGTCATTGGTTCGCTATCACGGTTATCATGGTGTCTTCAGCAGACGACCAAGAGTTACAAATTTGTTCTCACTACAGGTAGTCCTTGACTTACAACAGTTCATTTATTGACTGTCCAACGTTACAAGGCAGTGAAAATAGTGGCTTATGACCATTTTTCACACTTATGGCCATTGCAGCATCCCCATGGTCACATGATCAAAATTCTTGGCAACTGATTCCTATTTATGATGGCTGCAGTGTTCAGAGTCATTTTGCAACCTTCTGACAAGCAAAGTCAATGTAGAGCCTAGATTCACTTAACAACCATGTGACTAATTTAACAACTGCAGTGATTCACTTAAGTGTGGCAAGAAAAGTCGTAAAATGGGACAAATTTACTTAACAAATGTTTCGCTTAACAACATAAATCTTGGGCTCAATTCTGATTTGTAAAAAGAGTGCAACTTTATTCTAAGCCTCCTCTTTATTTTCTATTTATTTTAACTCAGAGAGACTAAAATAAGATTTGCATTACTAGAAATCAACAGAAGAATCTAAATACGTAGATTAATGCAGGATAGGTTGGAATTTGTATCACTAGTATATTTGAAATACTGTATTTTCATTAGGCAACAAAAGAATTCTATCATGGCATTTTGATGTGAAAATAGTCGTTTTTTTAAAATATTTTGAAAACAAAAATTTCAGGAGGCCCCTGGATTTTTTTCCCTATGTTCTAAGCTATCATTTTACTTTCATTGTTCCTAGAGTGTTCTATATTTCTTTCTATATGTACTTACTAAATCTAAGTAGATTTAGCTTAACCAATTCTGACATTATACAATATCATCAAAACCAATACAAATCTATTCATTAATATTAATATTTATTCATATCTTAAACATCTAGCACATTTCTTATCAATTAGGTCACATATTTCTATGGGAGCACCTATTTGCCATATTAATTCCATCCCCCACATCACATATTATAAATCATTATTACATTACATGTTCCCCTCTCCTTCTTCAAACCTCTCATTTCACGAATAGTTTCACTATTATAACATAGCCTAATCATTGGTGTTAAATCATTTATATCTTTAGACATTTTACACATTTCAATTAATTATCATACCTTTATGGGAACACTTATTATACTTTCCAAAATTATTCCCCCCACATCACCGATCTTAAATCATTATTTCATTAAAGTACTCCTCTCTTAACAAAAATTTCACTAAATTATACTAAATATTTATCACATTTTAAATTACATATTATTTCCAATCTTCTATAATTATTTCTAAATACAAATATAAAAATGCAATCTTATGTACCCTTCTAGAATCCCTTTTCCAATAAAATCTATCCATTATCTCTAAAAACTTTTGTTTTTTGCATTTTACTCCCCACCATTAAAGCTTCTCATCCCTTCCTTTCTCCCTTGCTTCTTCTTCTCCTTATCCTCTTTACCCCTTTGTCTCTCCACCTCCCTTTTATCCTGTTTTCCCTCTTTCTGATGTTTCCTAACACGATATCCTCTTTTCACCTTATTCTCTTTTTGGATTGTTTTCCCAGGTCTTAAAGTCTTCTTCTCCTTTTTCTCCTCCTTCTTTTCTTCCCCAACCAAAGTCACATGTTCTTCAAAAATGGCTTCTTCTTTATCCTGCTCATACGATTTTACATAAGCACAGACCGCCATTTCTATAAACTGAAAAAGAGTGCCAAAGACATCTTTCCCTTCTTGCTTTTCTCTTTCATATTTTTGATGTATCAGTTCTAGTTCATCCACAACTGATGCCATTGTACAGAGAAATTTTTTTCAAAACAACCACCCAAGTGCTTTTAGTCTGAGATAATTCTCATAAAATCCAAAGTCATCAAACAATCCAATCAGCTGATTCTTTTTAATACTTTCTCTTTTTCCACTTTCTCTTTTTGGGATAAAGTTTGATCACAAAGTTCTCTTTAAAATATATCTTTAGGAAATCTTATTGCTGTTTAATAGCTCTTTAAAATTAGCTCTTTAAAGTTTTAGGCAGTCTTCTCCTTATTTTCAGGTTGCTCCAATTTTTCTTTTTCCTCTCCCTTCCCACTCACAGCCAAAAAAATTCTTCTTCTTTTTTTTTTTTCCTTTGAATATTCAGAAATCCTTGCTCCTTCAATATTCATTTACCTCCAGAACAGATTCCCGGTTTCTCTTATGGTTCCACTGCTGTCACGTTAGGGAGGAGAGTGAAAGGCAAGAAAAAGAAAAAAAAAACTTACTCTTTTGAAATGTTCGCGCTTGTATCTCTTTCTAGAAACAAAGTATCCTTAGCAGCCTTCGAGGTTACAGGAACTCTCTCTCTAGCTTTATCCCAGTCAGAAGCAACTTCCACAGCTCTTCCCTCTTCCTCCAGCACGAATCTTACCCGGCTGCTGGCTTCTTTGAGGCAGCCATTACTGACCGCCGCTCCACCACCTCAGGAAAAAGGGATTATTCCAGCTGGAAAGGGGTCTGCGTTACCCCAAACCTCTGTCCGGATCCCCTCTCTCTTCGGCTGCCTCTACAAGCAGCCATAGCCCCCAGACCTATTTAGATCGGGGCACCTTGGCAACAACGCGGCAGGGATCACAGAGGCGCGAATTCCTGCCGCTACCGAAGCCGCGCAAAACCGGAAGCCAGCTTAACCATTTCTGAGATGGCATCTCCCAAATGAGAAACTAGCTAGTCTTGATTTTCTCCATATTCCAAACGGCCGTCAGTAGCTACTAATGCAAGTCTTGTGCATTGATATTTCTAATTACAGGATCTGCAAGAGTCGTTGGAGAGAGACTACCTGGAAGCCCAGCATCTTGAAGAAAACGTGCCAATCTACCTTCCCCAAGCTGCGCAAGTCAGGTCTGTTTCCTATCCATCACTTTGGTTCTCAAAGTGCAAAAGAGATAGATGTACTATGAAGAAATAGCCAGTGTTTTGCACGTTTTACAATGAGACTGAACAATTATATGGAGTATTAGCAATAGCAGTAGCACTTAGGCTTATATACCACTGGCGTGGTCAGCGTTTGATGGACTCTCTTTGTTATGCATTGCAGTTCGATCGGCGGAACTCTAAAGGAGAAGGAACCGTGCAAAGCTGAGGAGAATAAGCCTGCAAAAAAGTCAGCCAAAAAGTGCATCAGAGAAGCACCCTTCATAACAGATGAGGAGTTTGAGAGCATTCCCTCGTGAGTAACCTGCAAACCTACATTTTTATAACTCTTTCCCTCCTAATGCCCAGCCAGGACGATAGGCCTGAAAGCCATCTAGATGACTTTGGGCCAATCATCAGGAGACTGTGAGTTCTAGTCCTGCCTTAGGCATGGAAGCCATCTGCGTGACTGGGCCAATCACCAGTAGACTGGGAGTTCTAATCCCGCCTTAGGCATGGAAGCCACCTGGGTGACTTTGGGCCAATCAGTAAGAGACTATGAGTTCTAGTCCCGCTTTAGACATGAAAGCTGGCTAGGTAATTTCGGGCCAATCAGTAAGAGACTGTGAGTTCTAGTCCCGCCGTAGACATGAAAGCTGGCTAGGTAATTTCAGGCCAATCAGTAAGAGACTGAGTTCTAGTCCCGCCTTAGACATGAAAGCTGGCTAGGTAATTTCGGGCCAATCACCAGGAGATTGTGAGTTCTAGTCTTGCCTTAGGCATGGAAGTCATCTGGGTGACTTTAGGCCAGTCACCAGGAGATTATGAGTTCTAGTCCCGCCATCGGCATGAAAGCCATCAGGGTAATTTTGGGCCAGTCAATCTCACTCCAGCCCAACCCACCTCACAATGTTGTTGTGGAAAAAAGAGGAAGAGGAAGGAGTATTAGATATGTTCACCTCCTTAAGTTATTTAAACTCCAGATAGCCCTTGACTTACGATCACAATTGAGTCCAACATTTCCATTGCTAGGCAAGAGAGTCGTTAAGCGAGTTTTGACCATCTTACAATCTTTCTTGCCACAGTGGCTAAGAGGGAATCACTACAGTTAAGTTAGTAACATGGTTTTTAAGAGAATCTGGCTTTCCTGTTGAGTTTGCTTGCCAGAAGGTCGCAAAAGCTGATCACGTGACCCTGGGACACTGCAATTGTCATAAATACAGGCTAGTTGCTAAGGGTCTGAATTTGGATCACGTGACCATGCGGATGCCGCAACGGTTATAAGTTACTTTCTTCAACGCCGTTATAATTATGAACAATCACTAAACGAATGCACTTGTAAGTTGGTGACTACCTGTAATAAAGGTGCGGGGAAACTGATAAATGAATAGTGGTTAAGGGATTATGGGTGTTGAGGTCCAACCTGTGGACTTCCAAATGAAATGAGGTGGCTTTGGGATTGGATAATGCACTATTCCTTCTGATTTTCTTTTCCTCTATATCCATAAACATAAAAACGAGGAAAAGTGTATGGTTAACATGAAGTTGAACATGATGAAAACAACGGTGCCATTCCTATTTCCTTTTCCTAGTCCAACTGATGATCTCGAACCCAAGTGATTATATTTTGTTGCTTCTTTTAAATTATAAACACCCACAGAGTAGCTGATATATTTAGCTGCGTGTGATTAGGTTGCGTATTGTTGCTCAATGATTCATCAAGTAACCGGATCCTTAATCAATTTTTTTGGGGGGGGGGGATGGGGGGGGAATGACAATAAGCTCAGAAAGGCAGCCAGATCGATAACACTCTTCTCAAATGTGCCTCAAAATGTCATGTGGGCCAAAAGATAATATAGTGGGTGACTCAGCCATGACTCAAAAGCCAGATTCAATGAGTGATCCTTAATGGCTTGATTGGCATCTCACAAGGCCCTCTTCTGGGCTCACTGAGATGGCCAGAGATAGTTTTAAGCTTGATTTAGGTTTGTCCACAACTTCACGTAGACCAGGAGTGTCAACTGCAAGGCCCCGCAGGCCAGATCCAGCCAGTGGGGGTGCTTAGATCTGGCCCATGGGGCCGACCTGGAAACAGCAGACCAGCCCACGGCGCCTCTGCCAGCGAAAATGGAGCTAGGGAGGGACATGCATGTCCCTCCTAAGCTCCATTTTCGCTGGCAGAGGGTTGCAAGAGGCCATCACAGCCAAAAACAGAGTGCTTGGCCCACCACAGGCGCCCCTGACATGAGTGATGTGGTGAGTCAGGGCTCCGATAGTTACTGCCATTTAAATCATGAGCCTTTAGCCGGATTTCCAGAGCTTAAAGATTTATTAGGAGTAAACATGCCGGTGCTACCTGGATGTAGCCGACTCTGAGACACATCATTCATTGTCACCCTTGACCCTGGTTTTCCCCCACCCCTCTGGGTGTATCATAATCCATATTCTCCAATGGGACACATCCATAGCCAAGAGTCATCAATCATGCTCGCCAGTTAGAATTTTGCACAGCAGAAACTTTGGTCACCTAGAAACTATCTCTAAAAACATTTATGGAATGCAGTTTCAGTTTTGCAAGCTGCTACATTGCTTGCCCCTCCCTTTCTGCAGGCAACTAAAAGACCAGAGAAATATTTTATGAGTTGACATTGTGCTGGCCACGCCCATCCCGAGGTCAAACACAGCCCTGATGCAGCCCTCAATGAAATTGAGTTTGACACCCTGACGTAGATACTGACGCATACCTATGCTGCAAAAGAGTTGAGGGGTAAATGTAGGTTGCAAATGGTTGCAGATTGGCTGATGCACAGCCTCCCAAATGTGTCCTGCATGCTGATTGGTTGATCCAACTTCCTGTTGGGAGGTGGACATTTTGAGCACCCTCTAGCCAGAATGTTAACATTTACGCATAGTAATTTTATGACCTTTCTTGCCGCGGTTGTTAAGTGAATCAGTGCAGATGTTAAGTCAGTAACTTTCCTGTTGAGTTTGCTTGCCAGAAGGTGGCAAAAGGTGATCACATGACCCCGGGACACTGCAACTGTCATAAATACAGGCCAGTTGCCAAGTGTCCAAATTGCATGACTGTGGGGATGGTGCAGCAGTCAATTCTGGATATGAATTGCAGTAACATCTCAGGCTTTATACTCTTATCCTTTACAAATACTATGTATGTCCCTAAGGTGCTTTTCCAAGAGGCAATTGGACTTTCTGGTTTTTCTTTGAAGACATTTCGCTTCATACCCAAGAAGATTCTTCAGCTCTGACTGGATGGAATATTCCTTGCAGACAACTGGTCATTTGCATTCTTTTACAGAGTCGTTAAGGCCACTTGCAGGTTTATTGTGAACTCAGAGTCACCTGAGTAGTGTCTGTACCTCAAACTGGTTGAGATACAAATGGTTCCTGTAGTCTGCAATTTTTCTGGAAATGCATTGCATACTCCCGCCCCCATTCGTTCATACTCCCCCACTTTGTCCCTAAGGACACAGATAACCCTCCAAGTGGCCTCAACTCTCTAGAAGAATGCAAATGACTAAGAGCATTCAAGGAGTATAAATCCTTCCATTCCCCACCATCCAGCCAGAGCTGAAGAATTTTCTTGGATGAAAAGCGAAACGTCTTCAAAGGAAAACCAGAAAGTCCAGTTGCCTCTTGAAAAAGCACCTTTGGGACAACCATGACCTGGATGACTGAGAATCTCCAGAGACTGTGTATGTCATTCTCCTATGACATCCGTGCTTTGAAAAACAAGCTTTCAGTCTTACTTGTGTTAAGTTTCTTTCTTCTCCCCTGAAGGTACATGAAAGGCCGCCTGACCTGCAGCCAAGTGAACGCGGTCATCACAGAGATCAACAAAGCTGTGGCTAGCAAATACAGCATCATGCGCCAGCCTCTTAAAAGCCTGGCGAACACAACCCGGAACCTCTATTTCCGATTCCAGGAAGAAGAAACCAAAGACACAAAAGGTAAGTTGTTAAGTCAAGTGCACCTCTCTAAATCAGGGGTCCTCAACCTTCGGTCCGTGGCATGCCACAGCAACCGGTCCACGCCAACAAATGAAGCTTCATCCGTGGGATGCCATCCTTCAGTCTCAAGAGACGATGGTATCGTGCTATGAAACCATGAAACTGGTTACTGCCACTTCCCGTGTTGTTTCAATGCTGTATGCCAGGGGTCCCACCGGTCGCGACCGGTACCGGTCCGTGGAACAAATCCTACCGGGCCGCTGGCTTGCTGGGCGCCGCCATCTTTTTGATGAAAAAGTGCTTCCAGTGAGCTTTTCTGGGTGAAAGCTCACCGGAAGCACTTTTTCATCAAAAAGATGGCGCCAGCGCTCCGGTGAGCTTTTCCGGGTAGAAAGCTCACCGGAAGCACGTTTTCATCAAAAAAGATGGCAGCGCCCAGCTGATGCCGGTACCGGGCCGCGGCGTAAAAGGTTGGGGATCACTGCTGTATGCAAAGCTGGAGTGCCCTCTCCAGAGCACGAGGCCTGGGTATAATTTAATATGGAGGATAAACCGTTACCCAAGCAGCAGATTCCCCCCTCTCCACATTACTGGAACAGTCTAAGAGCCAATATGATTAGTTGCAGCTGCATCGCAGGAGTTACCAGAACGTGATTATACACAGTTCCGGGACTCTGGCTCTGGATTTTGTCTCTAGGTTGATTCCTGAAGCCTTTTCCAATAACAGATATAGCCACAAGGCAATGGAGGTTTGAAATCAGAGTTTCCCTTCTCCTAGAAGATGGTTCGACCGTTTTATCTGCCGTCGGGGCATAAAGCCCTCTCCCGCCTTCACAACTGTTGACCATCTTCTCCTGTAATGGGATGCAGGCAGCACGAGAAACCATGTGCCCTCCGGCCCACGGAAAAACCTCTCTCCGTGGAGCTGGTCCCTGGTACCCAAAAGATTGGGGACTGCTGCTCTGAATGCCATGGGAAGAGGGTACCTAACAGCCTTCCATAAGCTACTTACAGGGACTCCTTGAGTTATGACCACAGTTGGTACCAGAATTTCCATTGCGAAGTAAAGTGGTTAGTACCCTGTTTCTCCAACAATAGGAAGTCCCAGCATGTTTTATAGGCATGAAATGAAATTAAGCCCCTCCCCCCAAATTAAGGCCTATATTAAAACATGCGAAATGGGAGGGAATGGTGGGGGGGCTTGCCGTTAGGAAGTACTTTTGTTGCACAGCCGGATATGGTGCTGCCTGCATTGACTCCAATACGAAGTGCCCCACCAACGCCGAGGTCAACATCCAAGCCGTCGCCGCCCGCCCGCCCGAAGATGCAAGGGGGGGGGGATTAAGTCACCCCCGAAAAGACGGCCTAGCCATTTTTTCGGGGCTCAAAAAAAAAAAAGACCCGGCCTTATTATATAAGAAACACGGTAAGTGAGCTGCACCTGATTTTATGACCTTTTTTGCCAGAATTATTAAATGACTCACTAAATGATTCACGCAGTGAATAGGGCCGTCTTACTGACTTTGCTTATATTAGAAGCCAGCTGGGAAGGTCGCAAATGGAGATCACGTCACCCTGAGATGCTGCAATCATTGTAAATACAGGTAGTCCTCGACCTTCCGACCATAACTGAGTTCAACATTTCTCTTGTTAAGTGAGATATGTGTTCAGTGAGGGTTTTTTTTTCCCCCTCCCTCATTTTAGGACCTTTCTTGCCATGATCGTTAAGTGAATCCCTGCAGTTGATAAAAATTACTCAACTCAGTTGTTAAGTGAATCTGGCTTCCCCAGTGACCATGCTTGTTGCAAAAGGGGATCCCGTGAACTCAGGACACAGCAACGGTCATAAGTATGAACCAATTTGCCGAGTGTCTGAATTTTGATCACAGGAGGATAGGGATGTTGCAAAGATCGTAACTATGAAAAATGGTCATAAGTCACTTTTACCAGTGCCCGTTGTCACTTTGAACGGTCATTAAATGAACTGTTGTAAGTCGAGGACTAACTACTTGCCATTTGCCAATCCCTGGAATTTTGATTGTGTGACTCTGGGAGAGCTGCGGCTGTTGAAAGTACAAGCACCCGTCACATAAGTAACTTTTTTTCCAATGCCACCTTCGTAACTTTGAACAAATGCTAAAGGAACGGTTGTAACTTGAGGACTTCCTGTACCCATCCCTTACGACCTGGAAAGCTGTATGTCAGGGGTGTCACACTCAAGGCCCGTGCCATGCTTAGACCTGGCCTGCAGGGCCACCTTGGAAATGGCGAAGGACCGGTCCACGGTGCCTCTGCCAGCGAAAACAGCTTGGGTGGGGGGCATGTTTCTAACACCTCCCATTGGGAAAAAGTCGTTATCAAAAGAAAATGGGGAGGAAGGTACCATATTCTCTAAAAGCCAGGAGGTCTTCCAGGTAGATCATAGTGGCTAGTTTGACCAATGGTCTAGCTCAGGGGTGTCCAACCTTGGCAACTTTAAGACTTTGTGGACTTCAACTCCCAGAATTCCTCAGCCAGCTTTGCTGGCTGAGGAATCTGGGAGTTGAAGTCCACAAGTCTTAAAGTTGCCAAGGTTGAATTTACCTGGTCTAGCTTGATATCTGGCAGCGTGGTATTCTAGCATGCTTTTTCACCTTCAGTTGAGGCCTTTCCTTCACTCTCCTCTTGTCTTAGAACAGGGGAAGTCAACCTTTTTATACCTAACCGCCCATTTTTGTATCTCTGTTAGTAATAAAGTTTTCTCTAACCGCCCACCGGTTCCACAGTAATGGTGATTTATAAAGTAGGGGACAAAACCCGTCTACCGCCCACCATGAAAGCTGGAACGCCCACTAGTGGGCGGTAGGGACCAGGTTGACTACCACTGTCTTAGAAGGTCAAGATGCACACTTAACTTGATTTGATCCTCAACACAATGGAGGATTTCCATTAGCAAAATGGGAAATTTGCTGGCTGGAAAGGAGAAAGAGGTAGCTAAGGACAATAATTCACTCCTTAGCTTGGACAGCGATGGCTAACCTTTTTATCACTGCGTGCCGAAAGTCCATGTGTGCGCGTGAGAGGGCGCACGCGGTGCCTGCGCCCATAATGCAATGCACGCGTGACCCCCCATGCTCCCCACCCCATGCTCAGGCACGTGGGACACCCCCGCTTCTCTGCGCATGAGCACACTTCTCCCGCATGTGCCCCACCCCCCACGCATGCGTGGCAGAGACCCGATAATCAGCTGGCTGGTGGGAGGTGTGCGTGCATGCACGGTGGAACTGAGCTGGGGTGATGGCTTGCGTGCCCGCTCTGCGTGCCATAGGTTCTGGCAAGCATGCCATAGGTTCTATAGGAAGCATAGGAACCTATGGTTCACCATCACAGACCTAGGAAGAAGGCACCAATTATTATTATTATTTTTGTCAATCCTGTATCTGCTGGGAAAGAGTTCTTTTAAACTTGGGAAACTTCACCGTGTGACCAAAGAACAATTGCTTAGAGGCTGTGCCACCATTCCTACAAGAAGATGAAAATTATTGTGTTTCTATGTTACAACTGAAGGAAAAGCTATATGTGGTACTATTTTCTAAAGCTAACTAAGTGCTTTCTTCGTATCACATCATGGCGCAGAAGAGCCTGAAATCGCCAACAATTTTTACCCCCTTAACAAGCTAAGATCCAAGATCCTTTAGATGGCCAAAGAGAGCATAGCACTAGCATTTATACCATTTTGTAGTGGTTTATAGCACTCTCTGAGAAGTTTACAAATGTCATCATCTTGCCCCCAACAATTTGGGCCCTCATTTTACTGGCCTCAGAAGGATGGAAGGCTGAGTCAACCTTGAGCCGATCAGGATTGAACTCCTGGCTATGGGCAGAGTTAGCCTGCAATACTGCATTCTAACCACTGGGCCACCATGGCTCCTAATGCAATTGTGGTAGATCAAAGATGTCAAACTCAAGGCCTTCAGGCTGGATCCATGGGGCCGGTCTGGAAATATCAAAGGACTGGCCAGCGGTGCCTCTGCCAGCCAAAATGGGCCACGGTGGTCCCCAAGCCCCCCATTTTTGGCCTGCACGGCCTCCTGCAACAGTCTGCTGCCCAAAAGCGGCAGAGCGCTGCTGGAGACCAGGGAGGCCAAAAACGAGGTGCGCCCTCCTCCGTGCCCCGTTTTGGCAGGTAAAGTGCTGCAGGAGGCCATTCAGGCCTAAAACGGGACAGAGGAGGCTGGTAGGAGAAACCAGGGCAGAGGGGGGTTGGAAGAAGGGCTGTTTTGACCAGCAGGGTGCTGCAGGAAGCGTCCATCCTGTCTCCCCATCACCCCTGCCAGCCAGCTGAGGAAAACTGCAATGCTGGTCCGGCCCTCAAAGAAATCCAGTTTGACACCCCTGTGGTAGATACCCTGTTTCTCCAACAATACGGCCTCCCCCAATAGGAAGTCCCAGCATGTTTTATAGGCATGAAATGAAATTAAGCCCCTCCCCCCAAATTAAGGCCTATATTAAAACATGCGAAATGGTGGGGGGGGGCTTGCCGTTAGGAAGTACTTTTGTTGCACACCTGGATATGGTGCTGCCTGTGTTGACCCCGATACGAAGTGCCCCACCAACGCCGTCGCTGCCCGCCCGCCCAAAGATGCAAGGGTGGGGGGGAATTAAGTCACCTCCGAAAAGACAGCCTAGCCATTTTTTCGGGGCTCAAAAAAAAAATAAGACCCGGCCTTATTATATGAGAAACACGGTACTTGTGGCCAATACAGGAGCTCCAGATGCTTTCAGACTGTGTTTGACCCTCCGAAATGAAACCTTGTGTCTCCTCAGGCGAATATTTTATTGTGGAAGCTGATATCGAAGAGTTCACCCAGCTGAAGGCTGACAAACGTTTTCACAATATCCTGACGATCTTGCGACATTGCCACCGAGTGCGGGAAATCCGAGGATCGCGACTTGTCCGCTATGCGATCTGCTAATTTTCTTTTTCTCCCCTGACAATGCTGCTGCTTTGTTTTCTTTCCTTCCTGCCATTATTATTAGAAAAGATGGGTTTTTGTTGGCATTAGTAAAATGTTCGTTGTGGGACAAAGATTTTTAGCTTTTTGCCGTGATGAAGGCAGCGGAACCAATACCCCAGCTTTTCCTGCCATCTCCTCATTCCCCTTTAATTTTCTACTTGATGAGTTTAATTTGAGTTTAATTTTAATTTGGCAACAGGAGAAGCGTAATAGATGAAGTGTTTGAAATGTGATTTGCTCAACATCTTTGGAATTACTAGAACTATGGAAGAAGTTGTGTGTTGCTAATAAATCAAAGAAGGAATAAATGTGCAAAAGAACTCTGCTGGCTCGTATTTGAGTGTGAATATGAGGTTTTTGGGAATCATGGTGTCTGTTCATGAAAAAAGCATTGGTGAAGATTTATTCCCAAAATAGGTTTTCAGTGTAAAGGATTCCTTTGGAGGGATGTAAGAGCTTGTAAGGTTTTCAAAACTCTCAGGATGCAACTAAAGGGCATTGCATGCCAAAACAACTAGACAGGTTGTTCCCTCATGCCATCACTCTGCTACATATCTAATTTCCACACCACTGTCTTATGTCTATGGATATTTACCCATGTAGTAGGGCTGAATTGCTATTATCCTTTCCATCTTATTCTACTACCTTCTTTTATTGTATCATAATCATCATTACTCTGTTGCTTTGCATGTACACTGAGAGCTTCTTCACCAGAGACAAATGTCTTGTGTGTCTAATCACACTTGGCCAAATAAAGCATGTTCTGTTCTATTCTTATTCCTATTCCTTCGATATTCTATTCTATTCCTATTCCGTCCCATTCTGTTTCTATTCTAATTATGCTGAAAACCCGGAATTGAATTCTATGCTTATTCCATTCCTTTGGTATTCTATTCCTATTCCATTCTATTTCTGTTTCTGTTGCTATTTCTATTCTAATTATGCTGAAAACCCAGAACTGAATTCTATTCTATTCTATTATTCCATTCCATTCTTTAGATATTCTATTCCTATTCCATTCTATTTCTGTTTCTATTTCTATTGTAATGCTGAAAACCCGGAATAATTGAAATACATGTTGACTGCTACACGCTGTATGATCAATGGAAATCGTACCCACCACACACACCAGATCCCAATATATGGTAAGAATCAGTTCTTTAAAAATGCCCCAGGTAAGTCTACCTTTTTTCCAGCTATCTGTATTACCAGCACAACATACAAGATTAGCTTATGCCCTTTGTCCTGCCATAAAACCAAGAACAGGGTTGTTTTGGCTCATCATCCGCCCAAATATCCATCGCAGGCAACAGTTTCTACCTGCATGGATTAAGTAAAATCTTCAAGACAAGCTTGACTCCTGGTTGACTTCATGGATTCAATTATATTGGCAGCAGAATGGACATGGTGAAATTACTCCAAGGGAACGGGATACAATGACATCCTGTTTACAGTCTAAGCTTAATCTTCCTTTGTAAAGCAAAGTTGTAAAGAATAAAATGTATAATCCTTATGAATCTCATATGTGACTCTGGTTTGTCTTTTTTTTTTCAAGAAACTATGGACACCGTGACGATAGATTGACTGCAATAACCCTTCCCTCTCCTTCCTGTATGCCACCTGACTACCAAACACTCTGGGCAGCTAACTAGGCACTGGACAGACATGGGATAGCACTTAGTAATAATACTTAAACTTATATACTGCTTTATAGTGCTTTACAGCCCTCTTTATAGTGGTTTACAGGGTCAGCATATTGCCCCCAACAATCTGGGTGTCAACTCAAAACATTTTGTATACACGTTTTATAGTTGACTACAGAAAGTGAGGGGGGTGGTTTCAAAGAGCAGGCGGCAGTGTGGAATCAAAAGTACATTCCATTCATATTTTCTTCAAAGACTGATGAGATGTCTGAAGCTTCTGCCGCAAAAAAATCTAATTGGAGAGCATGATTGATGACTCTTGGCTATGGACGTTTTTTGTTGGATGATACACCCAGAGGGATGGGGGGGAAAGGAAGATCAAGGGTGATAGTGAATTACGTATCTCAGAGTTGGCTACGCCCAGGTTAGTGCCGGACGTAGAATGTTACCTTCAAATCCTCTAGTTTTGGGAGTGTGGCTCGAGGCTCGTGATTTAATTGGAGTAACTGCTGGAACCCTGACACTGAGTCCTCATTTTACCCACCTCGGAAGGATGGAAGGCTGAGTCAACCTTGAGCCTGGTAGGATTCGATCTGCCAAATTGGAGGCAGCTGGCTCCAATTTGCAGTACTGCGCTCTAGCCAGTGTGCCACCAAGGCTCTGAGGTCTATACAGTATCTGGTACTACACAGCAGTTATGGATAGGTCCTGCAGGATCCAATCTGGGTTGATCACCAGGTACCAGAGGTTTAGTCTTCTGCTTTCAGATTCATGCTGAAGCCCATCCTCAAGAAACTTTTCTTTCATCTGAATGAATGCTTTAGGCTAGTCTATGCATAGTATTTTTGTGGTCACTAATTGTTTGGCTTAGTTGTTGACTGGGGTGTTGATGGCCGGTTATTAAGTCATTGGTTTTGTTTCCTTGTGCTGCCAATTCTTCTGCTCCTAAGTGCCTGATAAGCTGGTCGTAAATCAGCACTCTTGTTGATTGACTCCTGTTTCCCGGGCTTCAATTATTTCCTTGGGTATTTTTGTACCTGCTCAGCCAACAATTTTAGTAGTTGTGGAATTGAATGTATGTCCTTGTTCATTGCAATGCGAGGCTACCAATGAGTTCAAGCCTTCTCGTCTGACCTCGCTTGTGTTTTTGCAACCTGATAGTTAGCTTCTTCCCTTCTGTCTAATATAGTCACAGGGGCAATCAATGCAGGGTCTATTTAAGTCTTGCAGTACTAAGGAGGCATGGAAGATGAGCATGGTTTTAAAAGTGGAGGAGGGAACAGTAACTTGCACTATGCTGATAGCTGAAAATGCAAAAGATCTGAAAGCCGTAGTCTTAAGTCAAAGAGCACCATGAAAAATAGGACTAAAATTAAATATAAAGACGTCCAAATTAATGACTACAAGTAGAGCGTTAGAATTGACAGAATGTCAAAATAGTAAACAATTTCTGCCTTTTAGGGTCAGTAAGTAAAGGAACAAGCATTCAAGAAGTAGACAGATAACAGATAATCAGAGTTGGAAGGACCTTGTAGGTCATCTAGTCCAACTCCCTGCCCTTTCAACAAGCTCTTTATCTCCTTAAGTGCTGGGGTCTGCTGTGGGCTATTAAGAAAGACTGGGGTCTGCTTTCTGCCTCTAAAAACATGTTCTTCATTTCTCCTTTAGAAAAATATAATATTCTGCCTTTTTCAATATTTCCCCAAATATTTCATTCTTCTGGGGTGGGGAGGTTCGCACACTCCCCTATAAGACAATATATCTGTACCCCATTTCTCTGCAAGAAATCTTTTTGCTTTGGGGAATAAATAATTTTTTCCTCAGCTGTCTGGATTTCATTTTTATTTATTGTAATGTAACCTTGGCTTGAGTTGGAACCCCAAATTCTGACAATCATCATAGAGAAAAGCTACTCACGTAGTCGCTAGGAGCTGAAAATAACTTGATGACACGTAATCAATTGTCAGGTATTCTCGGCAACCTAGATCTTGCTGAACTACAATTTCCAGCATCCCTCAGTATTGTTTCTGCAGTTGGTAGGAATTGTAACAAGAAGAGGATGTAAATTGTAAATCAGTCTATGATCTTCATTGGGTGATAGCAGATTTGCACAGTGTGGTCAGTTTCTTTATTAAAAAAAAAACACTTTTCAAATAGTAGAGTCAGTAGTGGCAGTACTAGAGCCCAAATCTCTCTTGCTCTGCCTTTTTCTTACATGGCAATCATAAGGCGATTGTCTAAATCTCATTTAAATGGAGAGCTTAGCGCTCAGCTTTTGCTATTAATTTCAGTGGAATTTAAACATGCTTAATGGCCTCTGAATTGTGCCCTCTGTCAAGTTATTAAAAGGCCAAGTTCATTTAGTTTTGCTTTTCAAAGACATATTTAAGATTATAGGTTACCGCTAGCTATTTAAATTCCAGCTTATCCTTCTTAGTATATCTCTACTTAAAGTTTGTTCTGCAAACCTTCGGCAGGGCAAAAATATAAAGAGTATTATTTTCTTAGCTTTTTGTTTTTCTGTTTGGGAAAAGACTGCCTTCTTTGATCAGGATTTAGCTGGTTCGGACTGTTCATTTTTCGCTCTAATTCTTACTTAAAAGCTTAAAAAAATGCAGGCAGTTTACTTTAATGGGAGTTATCAATCTCACTGGTTATCTGTTTTTAGCAGTATTTTTATATAAATATATTTATCTAAACAGAAAAAAAGGGGATACTAAGTGACTTAATAGTTCTTCCTCTTTCCCTTGCCCCACTTTTTGCATTGGGGGGGGGAGGTTTAAAGATGAATTAACCCCCCTTCATGAGTGCTATTCTCAATGTGCTACCAAGTTTGCTACAACCAACAAACCTACATGGTTCTATCCTGGCTTAGCACAAATGCAGAACTTTGGGTCTGTCACTCTCTGTCAGCCTAATTCACCTTGCAGAGTTGCTATTGTGGGGAAAATAGGAGAAGGAAGGAGGACTAGAGATGTTCACCACCTTGAGGTACTTATACAGTAATAAAGGTGGGTGTCATGCTCCTAGCGGAATCTGACTCGGAGGAGGAAGCCGAACCAGCTGACAGGGAGTGGGAGTGTGGCTCCGTTGACTGTGGAAGAAACTGGGGAAGGCCACAATCCAGCTGGGCAGAGCACAGGAGAGGTAGAGCAAGGGAGAGGGAATTCAAAAGAAGACCCAGGCCTACCCCCTC
The DNA here is from genome assembly GCF_049901735.1 of Notechis scutatus. Classification (NCBI taxonomy): domain Eukaryota; kingdom Metazoa; phylum Chordata; class Lepidosauria; order Squamata; family Elapidae; genus Notechis; species Notechis scutatus. The sequence continues at coordinate 256,283,874 of NC_142010.1, read as the reverse complement.
TTCAACCTAGGGCACGCAGTGAGGAACGGAGAAGAGAGCAACGTGGGTTGCATGGCTAATGGGGGAGGAAAGGGCCCTGATTCCTTTCATTAACTGCAGCTGGGAACAACAGCGCAGCAAGCTGTTGGGAGTAAATGTGTATTTATCGTGTATTGTCGTGGCTTATCTGTGTTCCTGGCATCTTCCCAATTGTGTGAGTTTTGCAGTGCTTTCAAGTCTGAAATGCCTTCTCCTGCCCTGTCAAGCTAATTACTTCAGTGTGGTTTGTTTGGATTTTAAGTTACAGTTTGTATGTAACTTGTTTTGGACTGACTTTTCTACAGTTAAAGGCTATTCCTAGGAGAGTTTTTCTCCAGCCGAAGGTAACCTGGACATTGGGGGCAAAGTTAGATAGATAGATAGAATACTTTATTGGCCAAGTGTGATTGGACACACAAGGAATTTGTCTTGGTGTAAATACTCTCAGTATACATAAGGAAAAGACACATTCATTAAGAATCAAGGATCATAATATACAACACTTAATGATAGTCATAGGGTACAATCAACAATCAAATCATACTAGGAAACAGTCAAGTGGGAAGGGATGGGTGATAAGAAGTGGTGAGAAGATTAACAGTAATAGTAGTGCAGACTTTGTTGGATAGTGTTGAGGGAATTATTTGTTTAGCAGAGTGATGGCTTTCGGGGAAAAACTGTCCTTGTGTCTAGTTGTTCTGGTATGAAGTGCTCTATAGCGTCGTTTTGAGGGAAGGAGTTGAAACAGTTTATGTCCGGGATGTGAGGGGTCTGTAAATATTTTCACAGCCCTCTTTTTGACTCCTGCAGTATACAGGTCCTCGATTGAAGGCAGGTTGGTAGTAATTGCTTTTTTCTGCAGTCCTAATTACTCTCTGAAGTCTGTGTCTATCCTGTTGGGTTGCAGAACCAAAACAGTTATAGAGGTGCAGATGACAGACTCAATAATTCCTCTGCAGAACTGGATCAGCAGCTCCTTGGGCAGTTTGAGCTTTCTGAGTTGGCGCAGAAAGAACATTCTTTGTTGTGCTTTTTTGATGATGTTTTTGATGTTAAGTGTCCATTTTAGGTCATGTGATATAGTAGAACCTAGAAATTTGAAGGTCTCTACTGTTGATACAGGGTTGTCTAGTATTGTAAGAGGTGGTAGTATAGGAGGGTTTCTTCTAAAGTCTACCACCATTTCTATTGTTTTGAGTGTGTTCAGTTCCAGATTACACTACGAAGCAAGTTGGAGATAATAAAGGGACTCTTATTGCTTATTTGACTGTGTTGCCTTTGTGCCATACCCCGGGTCATCACAGCGGGATAAAAATCTGAAAAATCAACCTGTTTGTGGTTTCTAGGCTTTATTCTGATTTGTTTCTGCATTCCTGATAAAGCTTTGACCCCAAGCTGCATGTACATGTAGCCTTTCTGGAAAATTCTTACCTTCTCCAGGACAACAATTCCAAAATTTGACGATTTATGCTTCTGCAGAGGTTCTCTCCAGAAATAAGGGCCATCATAGATACATGAAAGTCTGCTTCTTGTATCTAAACAAACATCGTTCTTCCACTGAGGGGCTCAACCTATTCTCCAAAGCAGCTGAAGACAATAAGTAAAGGATGACAGCCCATTAGAGCAAGACCCAACCTGGAATTAAGAAGAAATTTCCTGACAGTGAAAACAATTGATCAATGGAAAAATTTGCCTCCAGAAGTTGTGGTTGTTCCATCATTATTAGGTTTACTATGCTTACTATTATTATTATATTCTTATTAGAAGACATGTTAAGAGGGAGGAATGAATAGATTTACTATACACAATATTATCGTAAGATTGAAAAATTAATACCAATACAGTGTACACTGTGGTAAATTTTGATTGTTGTTGCACAGAGATATTTCTATCAAAATGACACACTGTTTAATGGAAGATGGAGTGTTCATATTAAAAAAAAATTAAAAAAGAAAGGTGGGGGATGCTTTCCAAGAGCATGTTTCTCCATTTCTCCCTTTAGGGAAATATATTATTCTGTCTTTTTAATATTTCCTAAAATATTTCATTCTTTTAGGAGAGGGGTGGGTGCTAAGTTAACTTTCTACAGTACAATGGTTAAAACAAACTGGTTTAGAACAGGGGTCGCCAACCTTTTGTACCTCAGGGACCACCAAACTCATAATTTTAATTCCCAGGGACCACTGATATGAATTTTGACTGATGGTGGCTTGCTGGCGTTGGTGGAGAGAGAGAGAGAGAGATCTGATCTAACCTCTCCCTCCCTCTCTCTCTCTCTCTCTCTCTCTCACACACACACACACAGGGTAGAAAACTGCATAAGGCCAGGTGAACTGCTCGCAGCTCCAACAGGTTGATGCTTTGTGATTGTTCGGAAATATTTATTATTTATTTATTTATTTATTTATTTATTTGATTTGCCAATTGTTTACAAGATAATAAGTATAAGTGTATACATAGTTGTGAATAGTCCAAATTCCCTGCGCAGTGTGGGATTGGAAGTGAGCTCCCCATCCTACCAGGCTGGCATCGGTTGTGATCGTTGCCCTGTAAGGTTCCTTGAAAGGACACCCCTTGTTTATCGTTTTTTCCGACCACCAGCGGAGTGATCGGAGAACATTGTGCGGTACCTTTATCCGGACGTTGGAAGTGGCTCTTCCGGATCGCTGGAAAGGTAGCAGGAACCATTGCAGCTCTCTAGAATGGAATTGAGCCCAAGGCACAATGGAAATACAAGAAATCAGTTTCCCTAACAGTTGAGACAGCACTGCCAGGGAAACCCTCTTTAAGGCTCTGATCTCTCTGGCCAAAGACTGGATACTGTTTAACCTGTCCTGAGAGAGAAAGACCTTGCCCTCCACGGTATCTATCACTGCCCCTAAATGAACTAACCTAGTTGAGGGGATCAAATGGCTTTTATCCCAATTTATGGAAAAGCCATGACCCTGAAGGGTCTCCAGAGTAATCTTGGTATCCAATTTTGCTCGATGTCTGGATTAAAATATTCAGATAACATTGTAAGCGAATAGATTTGATCCTGAGTGAGGCAGCCAAAGCCGCTAGGACCTTGGTAAAAGTCATAGGGGTCGAAGCCAGACCGAATGGTAGGGCGATATATTCATAGTGCCGATCACAATAGCAAAATCTAAGATATTTGTAGTGAGCAGTTCTAATTGGTATATGTAGATAAGCCTCTGTGAGATCTATAGAGGTCAGGACATCGTTCTCTCTGATGCTGAGCAGAATGGACTGGAGAGTAGTCATCTTGAATTTTCGAGAAACCAATGATCTGTTCAGACGTTTGAGGTCCAAATTGCCCTCCAGCCCCCCGAACTCTTTGGGACCACAAACAATAGAGAGTAACAGCCTTGACCCTGCTGTTCAGATGGGAGCTCTCTAATGGCCCGAATATGTAGAGCAGGGGTCCCCAACCGCCGGTCCATGGACCGGTACCGTCCGCGGAACAAGCCTTACCGGGCCGCTGGTTGCTGGGCGCCGCCATCTTTTTGGTAAAAAAGCAATTTTTCGTCAAAAAGATGGCGGCGCCAGCCTTCGGTGAGCTTTTCCGGGTAAAGCCATTTCTACCCGAAAAAGCTCACCAGAAGCGCTGGCGCCATTTTTTACGAAAAATCACTTCCGTGACGTCACGGAAGTGATTTTTCGTCAAAAAAGATGGCGGCGCCCAGCTGGCGCTGAACCGGGCGCGGCGCCAGCTGACGCCGGAACCGGGCAGCGGCGTCGAAAAGGTTGGGGATCCCTGATGTAGAGGATGATTGATAGCCTCCTGCATCAACACCCTCTTAATGGGGTCCGTGGACCTAGGGCTCTTAATGAAAAAGTTTGGGGGGGGGGAGGATTGAAACTCTAGTGCCAAACCAAACCTAATAGTGTCCTTGACCCACGCATCAGAGGTGGAGCTGTCCCATTGATCAGCAAACAATTTTAGCCGTCCTCCACTGGGAACTGCTGTCAAGGACTCACTTGGGGCGACAAAAAAAATCGGCCTCCGGTGCCTCTGGGGTTTCTTCTTTTGGCCTCCCCACAGACCTCTATCGGAAGATTCAGACCTATCCTGTCTAAAACAAGGGAAACCAGCTATACAGGATCTGAGGTGGATTCTTTCCTGTCAAAACAAAATGTCCCGCTGTTTAAAATGGCACTTGCGGCTTCACTCCAAAGAAATGATCCAAAGGCAATTGCAAGGAAATTCATGTTTAATCCAACGTCAGCCAGACAAGGGAGAGCTAAACCCAGGGAGAACGAAGTGGGAAGGTACTGCCCCGGTCCCCAAAAAGGGAAACCAGCGGGGAATGGCACCTGTGATATCTAGGCGCGAACTTGAGCCAGCCGTTGAAAAAGGCGGGAAGCCAGAATCTCCGCTGCTAATGTCTGAGAAGTCTAACAAGCCGCTGCTGCTGAGGCTCTAACTTGCGAGTTAAATGCTCCTGTCAGACGAAACGGCAAGGCGAAGTGAGCCACGGCTGCGAGCGCTCCGCTACAATCGCAGAGAAGACGATCGGGAAGTTAGATAAGGTAATTGCCTGAGGCAGTCGCCTCAGGCTGCCCGTGGAGTGGCAGGCTCCGCTAGTTACAAAGAAACTTTTTAAACTGATCGAGGCAACCTAATAGAGGCACAAGCCTGAAAAAAGCCAAATTAAATGGGGAAGATTTTTACAAGCCGAAATAACCCAAGAGCAAACCTGAATCAGAAAACCGTTCCAGTCAGGGAGTGCACAACCTCTTACCACGAAGGCTGAGCTAAAACTGGAGGACGCTGGGGAGGTGTCCCGTGGAGGAGGAGGAGCGTCCCGGAGTTTTAAGCCCAGCCTTTCCAGAAGAGACTGAAGCACCTCCCACTTCTGGATGCTCTGAACAGCTCATGGGAGAAATAGAACACACTTGGGATATGAAGAGTTTTGATGTTTGGGGTTATTCTTTGAGATCTCCAGTTACTTATTTCTAAAATATCTGAAACGTACTGCCAGTCAGCCCATATTACTAAGCTAGATGCATCAATTGACTTTATACAAGTCAACAAGATTTTCATTTTGCTAATTAAACAAAGTAGACATGTGCCTCGCTGTGTCTATTTACAGCAAGGTTAATCTCCTGATCCACATTTGGAACATTGCAATTCATGGATGAATTTAGTCTGATATCTTTGCAATCAGGGTATTTAAATGAATTAAATTCCTCACCCCACATCTTGGGTAGGGCAAGCAAATATCAAACCGGTCACTGCTTCATAAAGACAGATCATTGCAATTTAAAAGGATTTCTTGCTGAGTACCAAGCAGGTACACGGTGCTAAATTGTTCATGGTTTAAGCTTAATTCAACCCCAGAAGATCAAATTAACCATTCTTGAAATTCACACCTTTTTCTTGGAGTTAAAGCTTTGAGCTTGGGAAGACCTGAAATAGCATCAAAGAGCTGTTAATTGCCAAGTAGCTTTTGCACTTGATTTGCCAGAGAGATGGGAAGAAAAAAACCCCCATCCTTTTAAAGATTAAAGGACATAAAAATAGGCACAGAGCTGCCACTGAAATGTCTAGAGATTCTCAGACATCCAGATCATGGTTGTCCCAAAGGTGCTTTTTCAAGAGGCAACTAGACTTTCTGGTTTTTCTCTAAAGATGTTTCACTTCTCACCTGAAGAGGCTTCTTGGATGAGAAGCGAAAGATCTTCAAAGAAAAACCAGAAAGTCCAATTGCCTCTTGAAAAAAAAAGCACCCTTGGGACTGCCACTGAAATACAGTTCATTTTATGAAGGAAATCTAGAGCCTTGGCAGCTTGAAGATGTGTGGACTTCAATTCCCAGAATTCCTTGCTGGCTGGGGAATTATGGGACTTGAAGTCCACACATGCCAGAGTTGAGACGCACGGCTCTATAGACACCAGCTTGAAAAGAACAGCTGCTGGGGACTTTCTGTCTCTCTCTCTCTCCCTCTCTGAAAACACACATACAAAAATTGCACAGGACTAGTAACTTGAGGAGAGGTAAGTATCCTCTTTCTTTCTCATCTTTTTTCCCCTCCATTTTATATCATATAACCAGCTGGGTGTAGTGGTTGAGGCAGCAGGCCAGAAATCAGGAGATGGTGAGTCCAAGTCCTGCCTTAGGCATGAAGGCCAGCTGAATGACTTTGGGCCAGCCCATCCCAATCCAACCCACCCTCACAGAGTTGTTGTGGGAAAAATAGGAGAAGGAAGGTGTATTAGATATTTATATAAAATATACAATTTATATAAAAATAATAAAGGCAGGATTAAAATATATTCAATAAGTAAATAAATGCATTTCCAGTATATATGTTGGACAGTGACTATTTTATTAATTTGGCATAGAGTATCCTGAGAGCCTTTTGCTAAAAACCAAGACAAGTTAATAAGAAAGAAAAAATTAATTACCAAATGTCATAGCTACCTCACTCCATTGCTTCCTAATTGATATATCTTGAGCTACATTTCCCCCCCCCCTCTATTTCCACTGGTTCCAAAAGTATATAAACATTATTTTTAAAGTGCCAAAGTTAATTTTTTCCATTCGTTAATATACTTATATACATTTATTCTTAACACTTCTTATGTTATCCATCCTCATCTATTATGCTATTCTTGATGGTTTGTTATTTATTTCTATATGTCAACCATATTTTGGTATTCATTTTCTTTCCACCCCAAAGAATGATTAGCAAGGTGAAATTTAATTTTATGCGGTGCTATTTTTATATACCCTGGACAGCGCAAAGCTTGCTCACAGTAACTCTTAATTTAGTTACATTTTCACCAGATACTAAAAAAGGTTCTTGCTTTTCCAGTCCCAGTTTTTTTTCTCTTGCAGATGCCTTAAAAGGTCACTCCATATCAGATGATCAGATCTGATCTGAGGAAGTATTTCTTGCTCCATCCCTTGTTAATAGAATGGAATAGAATGGAATGGAATGGAATGGAATGGAATGGAATGGAATGGAATAGAATAGAATAGAATAGAATAGAATAGAATAGAATAGAATAGAATAGAATTCTTTATTGGCCAAGTGTGATTGGACAGACAAGGAATTTGTCTTGGTGCAAATGCTCTCAGTGTGCATAAAAGAAAAGATACATTCGTCAAGAATCAAGAATCATAAGGTGCAACACTTAATGACAGTCATAGAGTACAAATAAGCAATCAAATCAGACTAGGAAACAGTCAATATAAATCATGATGCAAGCGACAAAGTTACAGTGATACAGTCACAAGTGGGAGGGGATGGGTAAGGAGTGAAGAGAAGATGAATAGTAAGGCAGACTTTGTAAATAGTTGGACAGTGTTATTTTATTTTATTTATTTTATTTGGTTTGTCAATTGCTTACAAGATAATAGGTATAAGTACAAACATAGTTATGAATACATGGATACATATAAGAAAAATAAAAGAAACAATAGGACAGGGACGGTAGGCACGTTGGTGCGCTTATGCACGCCCCCTATAGACCTCTTAGGAAAGGGGTGAGGTCAATAGTAGACAGTCTAAGGTTAAAGTTTTTGGGGTTTGGGGAAGAAACCACAGAGTCAGGTAGAGTAATGGCGTTCGGTCGTTCTTGTGTTTAGTTGTTCTTGTGTGCAGTGCTCTATAGCGTCATTTTGAGGGAAGGAGTTGAAACAGTTTATGTCCTGGATGTGAGGGATCTGTAAGTATTTTCACAGCCCTCTTTTTGACTCGTGCAATATACAGGTCCTCGATTGAAGGCAGGTTGGTAGTAATTGTTTTTTCTACCTCCCTAATTATCCTCTGAAGTCTTTGTCTGTCTTATTGGGTTGCAGAACCAAACCAGGCAGTTATAGAGGTGCAGAGGACAGACTCAATCATTCCTCTGCAGAACTGGGTCAGCAGCTCCTTGGGCAGTTTGAGCTTTCTAAGTTGGTGCAGGAAGAACATTCTTTGTTATGCCTTTTTGATGACGTTTTTAATGTTAGGTGTCCATTTTAGGTCATGTGATACAGTAGAACCTAGAAATTTGAAGATCTCTACTGTTGATACTGTGTTGTCTAGTATTGTAAGAGGTGTTAGTATGGGAGGGTTTCTTCTAAAGTCTACCACAAGTAGTCTTTGACTTACAGGTATTTGTTTAGTGGCCATTCCAAGTTACAGTGGGCCTGAAAAAAAGTGACTTGCAACCAGAGGTGGTATTCAGCCGGATTAGACCAGTTCTGGCATTCCAATAGCGGAAATTTTGACTAGTTCGGAGAACCAGAAAATCCACATTTGACTGTCCCTGACTACCCACCCCTGCTCTTACCTCTCCTATATTTCCTTGTTTTTTAGCTCAGCTGATTTTCGTGGCAGAGCGGATTGCCGTACCTCAGCTGAGCTAAAAAACAGCTCAGCTCACCAGCGTTTGGACAGAGGTTGGTCTTTGAGTTATGCGCGTGCACACAAAGAACCACTCATAGAACTAGTAGGAAAAAGTGTGGAAACCCGCCACTGCTTACAAACCACTTACAACTCTTGAGGCATCCTTATGATCATGGGATCAAAATTCAGATACTTAGCAACTGGTTCAACTGGTGGCTTTGTCCCGGGACCATGTGATCCCCTTTTGCGACCTTCTGACAAGCCAAGTCAATGGGGAAGCCAGATTCACTTAACAACCGTATTACTAACTTAAACATCTGCAGTGATTCACTTACCCGCAGTGGTAAGAAAGGTCGTAAAATGGGACAAAACTTACTTAGCAAATGCCCTGCTTAGCATCACAAACTTTAGGCTGAATCATCAATTTACGACTCAGTCGGTCATAAGTCGAGGATTACCTGTAGAGGATTTTTAATTCAGTGCTTAAATTATAGGTTGTCTTGTATCTGCTGTTTTTAGATGTGTACAAAACTAGGGGTGGGGGAGCTTTTTTCTAGTTTTGTTTTAAAATCGAGCGCCTGACCATTTCTTGTACGGAGTCAATTTTAAGAATATATTTTCTTTCACACACTTGCCCAAATCTTCCTCTCTGCCTGGGTTCTGTTTATAAAATTCTCATCTATGATGATTGTCTTGCTTAGGCGACAAAAACCCTATTCCAATATTTTAATGTTCGTGATTAATACGCCTCTCTGAAATTACTCACAGACATGATGTAATGAGCTTAGCAGGGGTCTAATTTGAATGAGTCTTTTCCTGTCTGCCCCTGCAATGGATTTTCGGCACCAAGTGCCTGTTTTATCGGTCCCTTGATATTCATCATGAAATAAGTAACTGCTTCATGACAGCAAAAAGGTGGCTGGTTAATAGGGTTTATTCAAAGCCACTGAGACATTTGTGCCCTGCCTTTTTTTCAGCCTTTGTGCTTCTGAGACAGCAAAGGGGAAACTACCCCAAATGATTAACTGCATAGTTATGGTATCAAAAATAATAAAAAAGCAGGACAGGTGAAACATGGAAATGTAGAAAGTTAGCACTCACCCGTCTTCTAGAAGAATGAAATATTTTAGGAAATATTAAAAAGGCAGAATATTATATTTCCCTAAAGGACGAATGGAGAAACATGTTTTTAGAGGCAGAAAGCAGCCTCCAGTCTTTCTTAATAGCCCACAGCAGATGCCAGCACTTAAGAGATAAAGACCTTATTGAAAGAAGACAAGTATCTAGGTAGCTCTATTCATAGGCAAAGCAAATACTGCAGGCAGAAATCCATATCAAGAGAGAATATTTTGAAATTCCCTTCACCAAGGTGTGAACAAATGGTAGAATTAGCCCTCAGCCACCATAGGAATTGCCCAACATCCTTTCAGTTGCACCACCAGCAAACTTTAACCAATCTTAGCTCAGACAAACACCTAGGATTTGCATTTCCTCTTTTACCTATAGAGCCAGCTATGACCCCTACACAACCCCTACAACAGCCAATAGAAGATATGTTCTTGCACAGGAACAGGAAGCTCAAGTGCAAAGCCTAAGAAAAGGTATAAAAACCCCTCACTCTCAACTCCACGTGGTCAGTTGCCCAGGATCACACGTGCTTGGTGGTTCTGCTTCATCAATAAATGGACCCTCTTTCCAATCAGCCCCCAGCCTCCATTTTGTCTCCAGTGCTTTTCTACTGGCTTGGAACTGAACCAGATGGATATTTCTTCCCACAGAGAAATACCTCAATCAGGATAGGTCTTACCAAATTCAGGTCAAGTTTTGTTTTTAAACGCCAAATAAGCATTTTGTAAATCAGACAACTTTGACAACAATCTATTGTGATAAGCCCCTCCCCGAAGAACGAAATATTTTGGAGAATATTAAAAGAGGCAGAATATTATGTTTTCCCAAAGGAGAAATGGAGAAAGATGCTCTTAAAGAAAGAAAACAGACTCAGTTTTTCTTAATAGCCTCCAGCAGATATTTCATGCCCATTAAGAAATCCAGGCCAATTTATTCACAAAACAAAAGACCTTCACCTCCTGAGATAGGATTAAAATTTACTTTCTCCTCCACCCAAATTCTAAGAAGAGGACATGACCCTTTAGGACATAATAGCAACAGAACCTAGACTTATATACTGCTTCGGAGTGCTTTTACAGCTCTGTCTAAGATTTACAGAGTCAGCCTACTGTCCTGCAACAATCTGGGTCCTCATTTTACTGACCTCAGAAGGATGGAAGGCTGAGTCAACCTTGAGCCAGTGAGATTTGAACTGCTGAACTGCCAGCAATAGGCAGTCAGCAGAAGTAGACTGCAGTACCGCACTCTGACTACTGTGCCCACCATGGCTCTAAAGTTAATAATAATAGGATTAACCCAGTAACATTTAGCAAAAGACACAGAGCTCACTACACTGCACAGTCTCCTAAGGGCATTTCAGACACCGCACAACTCCCAGCAGCATTTCAGAAACTGTATAAAAACCCTTGCACTCATCAAGCTAGTTTGTCAGCTGCCCCAGAACTGCATGCTGTGTGTTTGTGTTGGTTCTGCTCACCCATAAACAGAATCCTTCTTTCTAATCAGCCTCCATTTTATTTCCAGCGCTTTTCTCCCAGCTTGGAAGTGGACCTGGATTTTTCTTCCAACGCTATCTTGCAAACCAGACCTGTAAGCTAACTGAATAAATCATACTTGAATATCTTGGCTGGTTAATAAAGCATATTCTTAATATTAGGGCTTGTCTTTCTCTTCTCTTGTCTTTCCTTCCTTTCCCTCCCCTGCCCTCTACTTTTCTTTACTCTGCCTCCAACCTACCCCATATCTCTCTTTCCTTATGGACCAGCTCCTTGGTTTTGAATCAATTTGCCTCTCGGCAAACTTGTACCACATCTACCAGATCTGACATCACAACGGTTCATTGTTGTTCAAAGTTACAACAGCACTGAATTTAAGTGACTTACAGCCATTTTCACACTTACAACCGTTGCATCATCCCCACAGTCAGATGATAAAAATTCAGCTGCTGGCAACTGACCAGGGATGGAATTCTTCCGGTTCGGACCGGTTCTATAGAACCGGTTGTTATGATTCTGCGCAGTTCGGAGAACCGGCAAATTGTCTCCCTGGCTGGCCATGCCCGTCTCCGCCTGCCCCTCCCCTCCCCTCCCAGTCAGTCCTTATCGCGCATGCGCAACATCACATGCATGCCCTACATTGCTGACTGCATTCTCCCCCACCCAGTCACTCCTTAAGGTATTTCTTTCCCCCACTCCCGACAATCAGCTGTTCCAATGATCAGCTGTGCTGGGATCCCACCGTGTTGTCTTCCTGTTTTGCCCAGGAGGCTTCCCTGAGGCCCAGGAGGCCCAAAAATGGAGCATGAGGTGGTACTGCGCGCCCCCCCAGGCTCCATTTTTTGCCTTCCTGGGAGCAACCCCCGCCCCCCAAGGAGGCTTCTCTGAGGCCCAGAAGGCAAAAAACAACAGCAACGGGGTGGTGAGGTGGTGTTTGCTGCAAAAAAAGAAGAAGAAGCTACGCTCACCCAGTCACATGGCCATGCCCACCTAGCCATGCCCACAGAACCGAATTCCACCCCTGCAACTGACTCATATTTATGACGGGTGCTCTATCCCGGGGTCACGTTCTCACCTTTTGTGGTCTTTGACCAACAAAGTGAACGGGGAAGCCAGATTCATTTAACAACCAAGATTGCAATGATTCACTTAACAACTGTGGCAAGAAAGAGGTTAAAAAGGGGGCAAAATTCACTTAACAACCATCTTACTTGGCACTGGAGATTTCAGGCTCGATTGTGTTCATAAGTCGAGAATTAATTGTACCGGCTCTTATCCCTGCCAAAGCCTAAATCATATTTTGGGATTCGGAGATTATTGGTACTTAGAATACCCTAATAATTGTAATGCTATTACTATTCTCCTTCTCTTGCTCTTTAAGACAAGAAATGGATTTGCTGGATGAAAGCAGTTGGTGCAAGCATTAAGCAGCTCAAATCACTGAAATATTTTCCCCTTTGGCAAACTGGTAATCTTAATAGGGTTATTTAAAAAATGATAACCTGACTCTAATACAAGTTGGAATGTGTCTAATTTAAATTTTTTCCTCCTTGGATGGGTGAGCAATCTGGGTTTCTCTTTCTCTCCCTCTGAAAATAGTGGCAGACAACAGGTCCACAGTTTGAATCTCTCTGTCTCCACTCTATGCTAGTTTCAGCTAAGCTATACAGGTAGTCCTCAACTTATGACCCCGATTTTCCTTGCTAAACAACGTTGTTGTTAAGTGAGCCGTGCTCAATTTTATCACTTTTGCCGTGGTTGTTAACTATATTGCGGCAGTTGTTAAGTGAATCTTCCCCCACTGATCTTGTTTATCGGAAGACAGCTGGGAAGGTCACAAATGGAGAGGTGATGACCCAGGGCATGGCACAACAGTAACACAGTCACAAAAGTAGGTAAAGTCCCTTTAATTCCTTCAACCTGGTCTCCAATGTCCAGTTATCATCGGATGGAGAAAAAATTCTCCCAAGAACAGTTTTTAAAGGGAAGAAATTCAGTCCAAACCCAAAATACATCTAAATTATAAATAAAAACCAACACAAACCACACTGCAGCAATTAACGAGACAGGGCAGGATAAGGAAAGGCAGAACTCAAAAGATAACAAAACACACACAGTTGGGAGGACGCCAGAACCCAGATAGGACTTGACAAACAAAGATAATGCACACTTTGCTTCCAGCAAGGTGCTGTGCACAAACATCCTCTTTATCCTGTTTTCCCAGCTGCAGCTAATGAAAGGAATCAGGGCCTTTTTCTCCCCTGTAACGCACGTTGCTCCCTTATCCGTTCCTCCTTGCATCCCCTAGGATGAAGAGGGGGTGGGCCTGGGTCTTCCTCTGAATGCCCATGCGGACTGTGCCCTTCCCCAGTTTCCTCCCCAGCCACTGGAGCCACACTCCCACTCCCTGTCAGCTGTTTGACCTCCCCCTCGGAATCAGACTCCAACAGGGGCATGACAGGTGATCACATGACTTTGGGAATTTGCAGCCATCATAAATATATGCTGGCTGCCAAGCGACCAAATTTTGATCACATAGGCATGGGGATGCTGTGATAGGCTGTGGAAGGACTGGTCCTAAGTCATTTTTTTCAGTGCCATTGTAACTTTGAATGGTCGCTAAGCAAATGATTGTAAGTCAAGAGCTACCTGTATAAGCACAGAGAGGGTTGTTATTTCCACCTGTCCATCTCTGTCCACTCTGTCTTAAAGAATAAGTGGATCGTGTAAGATGACTTAGATATTAAAATACTGAATAATGAAATTAAGCCAGTGAGAATTCCTCAGGTTGAGCTGAGTGTAGGAAGAAAAATCAGGTCCAAGTTCCAATCCAGGAATAAAATGGAGGCTGCTTAGGAAAGAAGGTTTATTGATGAGCAGAACCAACAACAGCATGCACTTCTGGGACAGCTGACCAGGGGTGGGCTTCAAAAATGTTAGCAATGGAATTCTCTGCCCAGTTACTGGGTGGGCATGGCCTAGTTGGCCTTCTGCACCATGGTGGGGGGTCATTTTTTTCCTCCCCGGACTCCGGAGGCTTTCCTCAAGCCTCTGGGAGGGCGAAACGGCCTTCCTGGGCTCCGGAAGCTCTCTGGAAGCTGGAAATGGGCCTATTTCTTGCCTTCCCAAACTTCCGGGAGGCCCATTTTTCATCCTCCCAGAGCCTACGTGTGCCCCCTGCACTTACCTGCATCCAAAACGGGCTGTGTGGGGACTCCGGGGAAGAACGGGGTGGGGTGGGCAGGGTCAGCCAGGAGTGGGATTTAAGGGTTCTTCAAACTGTGCAGAATTTTAGCTAGAGGATCTTCAGAACCTCAAGCAGCCCAACCCTGCAGCTGACCCCTTTGGCTTAGGAATTGATTTTTATAGGGTTCTGAGATGCTCCAGGGAGTTGTGCAATCTAGTAAACCTTGTGCCTTTTGCTATTCTAACGGTGGTGGGTTAATCCTATTATGTCCTGGAGGGTCGTGTTTTAATCCCATCACCCTGGAGCTGAAGGTCTTTTGTTTTGTAGATAGGCTGGCCCAATCTTTCTCAATGGACACAAAATACCAGCTGAGGGGAAGGGAACTGCGGCTCTGAGTCTGTGTCTCCCTTAAGATTTTTATTTCTCTTTTAGGGGAAATATTTTATCCTGCCTTTTTAAATATTTCTCAAAATATTTCATTCTTCTCGGAGGAGGGTAGCTTCCCACACCCGACATAATTTAACCAACCTTATAATAAAGGAGCTATTGCTTAGTAAAATGGTTATCTTCCCATCGCTGTTCCTTGTCTTCTCTGTTTGTTACAGCAGTAAAGTCATGAGGAATATCCCAATTCCCTTATTCCTGAACAAACAGGAATAAAACCAATTTTGTTCTTGAATGTTTACATCAATTAGCAGCATGTAGCCTAGTGCAGGAAGGGAATAATTAAACTGTCAGGCAGAAGCTGTGGTGGAGAGGAGTTGTGATGACCCAGGGTGGGATACAAAACAAACACAGTCACAGAAAACAGGTGAAGCCGCTTTTATTCCTTCACTTTGCTTCCAAGCTCCTAATATCTTTGAAAGAAGACAAAAACACTCCCACACAAACAGTTACACGAAGAAGGAAAAAAGCAACACAAACCAGGCAAGATAAGGGCTGGAGGATGTCCACAGATAACACACACTGGGAAGGACGCCAAACTCAGAGAGGAACTATAAACTAGAGATATTTACAAGCTTTGTTTCCAGTGTTTGCCAGTATGCAGGTCCAAACTCTCATTCAGTTGTCACAGCTGCAGCCCATGAAGAGGATCAAGGCCCTCTCCTCCCAAGGAGACCACATCTCTCCCTTATCCTCTCCTGCCTGCATGCCCTAGGATGGAAAGGGGATGGACCTGGGTCCTCCACTGAGTGCCCAGCTGGCCTCTGCCCTTCCCCAGCCTCCTCCACAACCTCCAGAGCCACACTTCCCCTCCCTGCCGGCTGTTCCTCCTCTCCCTCAAAGTCAGTCTCCACCAGGGGCATGACAGGAGTTTATAGGAAGAGAAGCCTCCCTAGGAGTGATTCATTCTCACAAGGTGATTTCTTAAATGGAAGAACACTATTTGGAGCTCTTGAATGGAGGCAACTGGCATGCCAATCATTAACTTCCCTGGAGCAGATGGTGTCCAATAGCCGGGAAACAGCTTATCATTGGAGGCAAGGACATCATTAGCAAAGAAACTCTGGGGATTGGATTCTTAAGTTGACGATGTTTTTTCCACTTCCCTAAGGGTTCTGTTTCACCAGGCAATTAGCAGCGGATTATAATTAATACTTTACCCTGAAAGCTTTACTTGCTAGTTACAGGAGATACTGGCTTGTAGTTTTAGCCTAAAGCAGCGTTTCTCAGCTATGATAACTTTAAGATGGGTGGACTTCAACTCCCAGAATTCCCCAGCCAGCCAAGGTGTGAGAGGCATGGTGTCGCAGTGGTGGTCCTTCTTCCAGGACTGGGGGAAGGAGATCTATCAACAGAAGAGAATGTTTGGGTCAGAGTATTAGGTGAATGCAACATACAATGGGGTTGGATTGGAACAGATTGTGACTTGGTCTCAGTTTTATTTATTTTATTTATTATTTATTTATTTGGTTTGTCAGTTGCTTACAAGATAATAGGTATAAGTAAAAACATAGTTATGAATACATGGATACATATAAGAAAAATAAAAGAAACAATAGGACAGGGACGGTAGGCACGTTGGTACGCTTATGCACGCCCCTACAGACCTCTTAGGAAAGGGGTGAGGTCAATAGTAGACAGTCTAAGGTTAAAGTTTTTGGGGTTTGGGGAAGAAACCACAGAGTCAGGTAGAGAGTATTCCAGACATTGACCACTCTGTTGCTGAAATCGTATTTCCTGCAATCAAGTTTGGTGCAATTAACCTTGAGTTTGTATCTATTGTTTGCTCTTGTTTGGTAGAATGACATATCTTTGTGTTTACTACTTACTTTATGTTTTAATCCTACATTATCTTGGACAAAGTTGCCAAGAATGAATGAATGAATAAGTACATAAATAAATTTTTGCAGTATACACTGCAGAATGTGAGGGATTGGGCTTGCATTGAATTTACGGCCGAATTTCAAGGTCAGTCTCACAGCCCAGAATCTTCTACTTGCCAGTACTTTGTGAGTGCTGGACTTTACTATAATCTGTTAGGTGCCATCTATGATTCTTCTGCCAAACTCAGCAGCTATTTTGGCTTTGACAGGCTGTCGATATGGGATGCCAAATTTTACAGTTGCCAATTTTAATTTGTACCTCATGCGCTACTGACTCTATCCCTTTTTTTGTTGTCAGGTGTTGATCCTCCCAGAAGCCTTTTAAAACAGGGGTTTCCCAACCCATGGGCCGTGGCTCACTAGTGGGCCATGGGATTGCAACTGGGCTTCAGAAATGGTCAGTGAGTGCCATGCCTCCGTCGGAGCCTCAATCTGTGGGGGAAGATGAGCTGGAACCTGAGTCAACAGAGATTGAGGGGGTGGCTTCGTTGGCTTTGGAGGAAAACGGGGAAGAGCAGAGCCAGTCAGGCCAGGGCCTTTCAGGATTAGAACAGCTTGTAGACAGGGAGGAACAGGATCAGGATGAACATGAGAGACAGGCGAGGAGCAAGGATCATCCCCTCCTGATCCAAGAGCACGGAGAGTGGAGAGAAGACGAGAACAGCGCAAACTGACCTGGCTACTCAGGAGAAGAGTGCCCCACCCAGCTTCATAAGGCACACCTGGGGAATGAGGCTTAAGGAGACATTGTGGGAACAAACGCTGAATTCCTGAAGTGTGGTGTGCCAATGTTTGAACTTTCCAAGAGTCCTTAAATTCTTTTTGGCTTTCTGGAGTAATTACCTGGATCCTTTGCTTCCTGAACTCCTTGATTTGCCCTGCTGGATTTATTGCCGTGCAGCCTTGTTGTACACAGTGCTGGGCTGGACTATTTGCAGCCAGAGGCTGCTTGAAGGGTGTGTGTGTGTTTGTGTGTGTGCCATCACTTTGCTCTAGGACTTGCCAGAAACGTGGGAGCGTTTGGGGAAATTTGGAGCAATAAAGGGGCAGTGTGAACTGCCAGCAGCCTGTGTTATCTCTGTGCCATGCCCCAGGTCACCACAGCAAGTATGCATGCATGTGCATCCTTGCGTAAGCAGTGGGCAAGCACATGTGTGCATGCTTCATTTGCATGAGCAGCAGGCATGTGGCCACACCAGTCATACAAATGGAGCTTCATGGGTGCTTTCTGGCCACCCACACGGAAACTTCCTCTCCCCCTCACCCTCATTGGTCTGTAAACCAGAAACATTGGGGAACTTTTCTTTAAAACTTAGTTATCCTGACAGGTTTGGGGGTTGCACAGAAATGGGGATTTAACGAGGTGGTTACATTGTGTGCAACCATCTCATTAAATTAAATGGTGAGATCCATTTGGTCAAGTGGCTAAGGCAGGTGTCCTCAAACTTGGCAACTTTTAAGACTTGTGGACTTCAACTCCCAGAATTCTCCAGCCAGCATAGCTGGAGTTGAAGTCCACAAGTCTTAAAAGTTGCCAAGTTTGGAGACGTCTGGGTTAAGGCACCAGATAAGAAAGCAAGAGACTTGAGAGTTCTAGTCCCGTCTTAGCCATGAAAGCCAACTAGGTGACTTTGGCCAACTCTCTCAGGCCAGCCCACCTCACAGGGTTGTTGTTGTGGAGAAAATAGGAGGGGGAAGGTGTGTTGGATATGTTTGCTACCTTTGTAAAATAGTAAAGGTGGGATACACACAGTGGTGGGATTCAGATAATGTAACAACCGGTTCCTGCCCTAATGACTTTTTCCAACAACCAGTTCACCAAACTGCTCAGAAAGTTAACAACCGGTTCTCCCAAACTAGTGCGAACCGGCTGAATCCCACCACTGGATACACATAAATAAACACATAAACATCTATGGTCTCCCTACCTTTAAGTTTTTCTTTAATATTTGTTTTAATTTTAGAGAACTTTTGTAATTACTTTTTATGATTTCATGTTATGCTGCCACATTTCTTTAAGCAACATATAAATAAGATGAATTATGGCTTCTAGAAATCCTTGAATGGCACACAAAGATAATTAATAAAACCAAAGTTAACACACTTAAGTTGCAAGCGGGAGGTAAATTTGCTTGTTATTAAATAAATTCCAATCAGTTGTCAATTAAGGGCTCTTTGGAATGAAGCTCACCTCTTGGGGTTTCCTGGCTGACGTTTAGTCATTGCCTTCTTCCTGGGAGTTTTCTTTACTTCCCAGTCCAACAGACAGCCCTTGGGATCTCCTGATGGTCTCTTAGCCAAGTAGAAAGCGGGCTCTGAATCCAAATAAGGTTGTCTCCTGAAGTATTTGCATGGAAAAAGCCCAGCTGTTGCATTTTAATCTCATGCAACCTTCAGATTCATTTCAAAAGCCGTTCAAGTTCAGTTAGGTTTCTGGTAAGAGCCAGCTCTCCCTTTGTGCAGGCTATAGAGAGAAATAGAGAAAGAAAGAAAGAAAGAAAGAAAGAAAGAAAGAAAGAAAGAAAGAAAGAAAGAAAGAAAGAAGGAAGGAAGGAAGGAAGGAAGGAAGGAAGGAAGGAAGGAAGGAAGGAAGGAAGGAAGGAAGGAAGGAAGGAAGGAAGGAAGTGTGGAAAGGGAACTTCACGAGGACAGTGGTGACACTCAAGCAGGAAAAGCCCGAGGGGAACATCAGGCCAGCCATAGAACAAACTTGCATAGGAAAAGAAATTTAATAAAAAGTATTGAAAGGAGCCCCCAGACAAAAGCCAAGTAGTTAAGAAAGCTAGGGAAACAAGGAAAAGAAAACCCTTACAGGCCCAATCAGCAAAACAAAACAGACAGAAGACACAGAATAATTTACATAGGAAACAGACAGGAGATTGCTAGGAAACAAATAGAAAAACCCATTTTAAAGGTAAAATTGATTAAGAAAGAACCGATAAGGCAATCAAGCCGCCCCGCAGAGTTATTTTCCACACCTTGCTAAGTATGCCTTCCGGCGAAAATTAAACTCTGACAGGATTTTAATATCTAAACATTAAACACTAAACGAACATTCACACACAAAGGGAGGAAAAAAGGTATAAAGAACTAGGAATTCACCATTCAAAGTTAGCTAGCTAGCCCCGGGAACGCAGACTTCTTGCTGTCTCTTGCCTTCCTGAAAAAAATAAAACACTCAGCTCTCAAGCAGTTTGTCTGAATCCTTGCATTGGAGTTCTCCCAGCTGGAAAAAAACCGAATCCTCAGAAGAAAGGCATTTTCCAGCCTTTTAACAGAAGGAAGGAAGGAAGGAAGGAAGGAAGGAAGGAAGGAAGGAAGGAAGGAAGGAAGGAAGGAAGGAAGGAAGGAAGGAACAAGAGACAGAGAAAGAGAAAGAGAGAGAGAGAGACAGACACAGTGAGAGACAGAGACAGAGAAAAAGAGAAAGAAATCCTAAAAAGAGAAAAATATGTAGTAAAGACAAAATATTAGTCATTTAAGAGAAATAATAGATATTATTCTGGCTTCGCCCCCAGGTCTAATTTCTTTCAACTTTTAGGAGAAACATAAACGACCTCTAGATTGTAACCATTAACAAAGCAGCGATAATGTATTACACACACATTTTTGTTCGTACGAATAGCTAGATTTACACATGCAAGCTGGGAGGCTGTGCATTGAATTCTCTGCTTGAGCTTTTTAAGCAGAGGCTGTTCAACGGACCCACCGCTGAGCAGGGAGTTGTAGTAGATGACCTCCGAGGTCTTTCCATCGCTGTGATTTTGCGATCCTTCCAATATAAAGGAAAAGAAAAGGGGCTTTGCACCTGTCAGCCATCCCTGAAAGCTACTTGCTCTTTTGCTGGGAGCACACACTGCTGCCCTCGGCTAATGCAACACAAGGATAGAAGATGATTTTGATTTAAGGAGCTTGCAGACAGATGCGGTGTCGTGCAACCCTGCTATCCTTTTTCTCCACTTCTGAAAAGAGTGGTACAGCTTTAGGTGATTGTGTTCATACCACCTGCTCATCCAAAACTAACTGGAGCTTCAAGTACTGAATTAACTCAATAGCATGAATCTGTACCCTGGTCTGGCCACAAACTCTCTATTAGCTTGGTTTGAATTTGAATCTAGCTTGCATACTAACCCATCCATAATGAAATAGGACTGGGTTAATGTGCAAGCTAGATTAAAATTCAAACCAAGCTAACCAAGCTAGATCAAAATTCAAACCAAGGTAGGTCGGTTTTTGGCCAGAGTATAGTACAAATTCATGCCATTGAATTAATTCGGCTGTAATGAAATAAGATACTGAAGCTAGATAGATAAATAGAGTTGGAAGAGACCCTATAGGTCAACTAGTCCAACCCCCCACCCAAGCAGACCCTAAACCATTTCTGACAGAGGGCAGTTCAGTCTCTTCTTGAAAGCTTCCAGTGATGAAGCTGGCACAACTTCTGAAGTCATTGGTTGATTGTTCTCACTGTCAGAAAATTTCTCCTTATTTCCAGATTGAATCTCTCCTTGTTCAGTTTCCATCCATTATTCCTTGACTGGCCTACAGGCGCTTTAGAAAATAGCTTGACCCCTTCTTCCTCCCTGTGGCAGCCCCTCAAATATTGGAAGACCGCTATCCTGTCTTCCCTGATCTTTTTCTTCACTGAAGCTCAAGTACTTTGGCCATCAAATGAAAAGAGACAAATCATTGGAAAAGACCCTGATGTTGGGAAAGATAGATGTCAAAAGGAGAAGGGGACATCAGAAGATGAGATGGTTAGATAGCATCATTGACACAATGAACATAAACATGCGATGGAAGTCCCCTTGCATCCATTGAGAAAGCAACAAAAAAAGGAGAATGAGCTTAGGTGTTTTCTTACAGATGTTTCATTACCCAAACTAGGTGTGCTGACCAAGGCTTCTGAGACTGTAATTATGCACATACTTATTTTAAAAACAAGTCTTGTTTTATTGCAATGTTGGGAAGTATTTTCATTCCCAGCCGGTAATGAATCTCAAACAGTTCCTCGAGATAAGCACCCACCTTCCTTTCTTGCGAAGTGCTGCCAATAACAAAAGTGTCAAATGAACTAGAAAAGAAACCAACTAAAGTACAAAGAGCTTCAAGGATGAATCTGAACCAAACGAACGACTTTGCTTCCTGCAAAGGTTTTGTCATCTTTGCCTGTCCTTTATACCTTATGGGAGGGGCAATCACCTCCCAGCCTTACTCCCAAGTCGCCCCTTTTGTTTCAGCTGCTCTAGCCTTCTAGCAGCTCTGCACACATGCGCACTGGGAACAGGCTCCCCTGAGTCCTCTGCCTTGCTGCTGCCAGACTCCAGAGCTCTGGAGGCAGCACCTCATTCCCAGATGATCCTGGCCCCATCTCTGCATCAGACACAGGATCCTCGTTCGAGTCCTCCCCAGACACTGGAACGATCCCCTTTCTTTCCCACTGTCCAATTCCGCTGCCGGCGAACCACAACACTAAGTAACATCATCAGTGTTAGTAGGGAGTGGGGTTTGGTCTCGGTTTATATTCTAATCTAGTGGCTTGTCCTGCCAGTATAGATGGGCTTGACCTTGGAAATTCTTTGTTTGGGCTGTTTACTGTTAGCTTGTTTACTACAGTATTTGATGGTTGGTCTGATGTTAACCTTGGAGTTAATCTATGCTCTGGATGTTGATTACTTGTGGGGAGGTGTTTTGGTCTCTTTGTTCCCAAGACAATTCCCACAGATCCCACCAATATTGACAGGGCAAGCCACTAGAATATAAACTGAAAGCAAACCCCACTCCTTATTAGCACTGATGATGTTATCTAGTTTGGTAATGAAATGTCTGCAAGAAAACAACCAAGCTCAGAGAGCTCCAAGGACCCTTCAGATAAAAACAACAACAGTTGCCTCCACTGGCAACCTGCCTGCTCTTTTCTAACTTGTCTTTGATGTAACCGCCTTCTCTGTTCAGACTTAATGATTGGCTTCCAGACTAGGATGAAATTAATATTTGTCTCATTAACAAACGAAGGGAAACAAATGCTTTTCAGAACCTATTCACTTTGGCTGTGCCCTGTCCTGAATGGAACAGATGGGCAGATAAATAGACAAGGATGAAATGCCAATGGAATTTTGCCTGAGTGAAATTTGAAAGAAACATTTTCTCCGGTGTATTTTGACTTCAACTGCTGATCGAGAAGAAAAGAAAGAAAAAAAAAAGAGGTGGGAGAAGATTCTAAATTCACATTGGGGATCACTCTTACAACTTAATCTAAAATCTAAAAGGAAAACTTCATCCACCATGTTCTATACCAGGGGTCTTAAATCTTGGCAACTTTAAGCCTGTCGGACTTCAACTCCCAGAATTCCTCCTCCAGTCATGTTAGCTCAGGAATTCTGGGAATTGAAATCCACCAGTCTTAAAGTGGCCAAGGTTGGAAACCCCTGTTTTATACCACTTAGTTTAATACTACTTACTCCAATTAAAAGTTTTGGGGACTCCAAAAGCTTGCACAGATAGTCCACAACTTATAACCACAATTGCGATTGGAACTTCTGTTGCTATGTGAGGTGGTTATTAAGTAAGTCGCACTCAATTTTATGATCATTTTTTGCCGAGATCATCAGGTAAATCCCATGGTTTTTAAGTAAAACTGGTTTCCCCCATTGGATTTGCTTGTCAAAAGCTGGTTAGGAAAGTCACAAATGGCAGCTGGATGACCCCAACCAACATGCCAGCCGCTAAGCATCCAAATTTTGATCATGTGACCATGGGGATGTTGCAGTGGTAATAAGTTCAAGGACCAGTTGTGAATCTCTCTTTTTTTTGCAGCATGTTCTAACTTTGAACATTCACTAAATAAATGGTTGTAAGTCGAGGACTGCCAACATATCTTTCAGTGGAATTTTAGTTCATCCTGATAAAAAGTGTTACCTATTCTGCATTCTGACAAGCATATAAAGAACACTGAAGAAAACCAAAGTGTTCTAGATAAAACTAGCCATATTTCTCGAAAAAAATTACATAAATAATTTTCAACTTTTAAAGGGGCTTGATCTATTTTACAAAGCAGAAATTTTTCACAAGTATCAAATAGTTTATGTGCGTGTGTGTGTATGTGTGTGTACACATACACAAAATGACAAAAGTCAGCCGTTTATTTTCTTCATGTCAGGTTCCAGAAGTTGTTAATAGTTATGTACTGCAATAGAAAATAGTCTTCTGAGATTAGGAGCCTGGTACATGAAAAACCAGGTAATGAAACGGAGATGCTGTTTGCAATTTAATGGTCCGCTCTGCATTTTTGCATGTCATTAAACTGAGACATAGGTACATGTTATAATTATGTTTTCCTATTGCTTCACCAACTGCCTTAATTATCATACATATACGTGATGAGGAATACAAACAGTTCTTGAAATGAGTTGATCAAACTAGATTCAAATCCACATCATAACCACATCACAGCTCACTTAAATACATGCACGGAGCTTTGTGGCTGCCATCTTTGGACCATACCCTGTAGACATAGAATGGAATGGAATGGAATGGAATGGAATAGAATAGAATAGAACAGAACAGAACAGAACAGAACAGAATAGAATAGAATAGAATAGAATAGAATAGAATACTTTATTGGCCAAGTGTGATTGGGCACACAAGGAAGTTGTCTTGGTACAAATGCTCTCAGTGTACATAAAAGAAAAGATACATTCATCAATAGTCAAGAATCATGAGGTACAACACCGACTAATAGGCTACAATAAGCAATCAAATCATACTAGGAAACAGTCAATAAAAATTGTAAGGATACAAGCGATAAAGTTACGGTCATACAGTCACAACTGGGAGGGAATGGGCGATAAGGAATGATGAGAAGATTAATAGTAATAGTGCAGACTTTGTAAATAGTTGGACAGTGTTGAGGGAATTATTTGTTTAGCACAGTGATGGCGTTTGGGGAAAAACTATCCTTGTGTCTAGTTGTTCTGGTGTGCAGTGCTCTATAGCGTCGTTTTGAGGGAAGGAGTTGAAACAGTTCATGTCCAGGATGTGAGGGGTCTGTAGATATTTTCACAGCGCTCTTTTTGACTTGTGCAGTATACAGGTCCTCGATTGAAGGCAGGTTGGTAGTAACATTCTGAAATTAAGGCTTTTTTGGGGGCCATCCTCTGAGATGGTCTATTCCATGTGGAGAACCTCTCACATCTGGATCTGGAGCTCCTACAGTGCTAGTTGAAATCTAGAAATAGCACATTGCAAGGAAAAAAAGCCCAAACAATCTCCAATGTTTGATTTTTTCCTAGAGATACAGTATAATCTTTTGTCAGAAGAAGTTAGAACTAAGTTTTTCTTCTTCTCTATGCTTCAGGGATGACAAGGAAATATTTTTTTTGTTCATATTTGCCTGCCCGGCTCCCTCATTCCAGTTCTTGTCACTCTTGACAATGAAGAAAGTACAGGAAATGTATCATCTGAGGGCCCTTCAACCTTCTCAGAGGTTCTGAAGAGAGACATGAGCAACAACATCTAGCCCCTCAGTCTTTCAATATGGCTGCAGCGCCAGTTGAAATAAATGTCTCAGGGCCACACAGTTGGTTTTATAGAGATTAAATTTGGACAAGGATATGATGACTCTGGGATTGATTTGGCCTTTTGAATGAATAATGAGCTCCCTTACTAAGAGACACTGTATCCCACATAACTAAATTGTTCCACTGAAAATCAATAACGTGGACTCTGAATTTTGACAGTGTGATCTCAGGCTGCTTTGAGGCCCACAACAAAGCACAGGGTTTAATGCAGATTGAAGGAAGTGAGTTGCCTAATGCCCACCCTTCTCTTAGTAATTTTTATGTATTTATTTATTTATTTGCATCCCTCCTTTGTTATTTTTACAGATAACTCAAGGCAGTGAACATTCTAATGCTCCTTCTTCCTCTTATTTTCTCCACAGCCACAACTCAGTGAGGTGAGTTGGGCTGAGGGAGAATGAGTAGCCCAAGGTCAGCCAACTTGCCTTTCTTCTCTTAATATTGTTGGGAGAAATATCCATCTGGGTTCAGTTCCAAGTGGGGAGAAAGTAAGTCTTGGAAACATGGAGGCTGATTGGAAAGATGGTTTATTGGTGGACAGGACCATATGGGTTTGATGTCCTGGTGCAGCAGAATACATGGGTTTGAGGGAGGGGGGGCGGTATTTATACCCACTCTTGGGCCATGCCCTTGAGCTTCCTATTCCTGTGCAAGAATTGTATTCTATTGGTTGTTGTCAGACTCCCATGTGGAGGCATGTTTGTCTGAATCAAGTTTGGTTGAACCTTGGGATGATGTAATATCCCCAGGTGCCATGGGGTGAGCATTGCTGCTAGATAGGTAGAGGGCTAATCCTATTATGTCCTGAGGGTGAAGGTCTTTTGTCTTGTAGATAGGCTGGCACCAAAATATCTGCTGGGGGCAGGGAGCTGAGGCTGTTTTTGTTTCTTTTAAGATTTTTATTTATCTTTTAGGGGAAATATTTTGCCTTTTAAATATTTCCTAGAAAATTTCATTCTTCTAAGAGAAGGGTGGGTGCTAACTTTCTATAGTATATTGTGTGACTCTAGCCAGGTTCCACTATGGAGTCCTTGATACTCTCTGAGCTAAGTTGTTTGCTTCCAGACATTTCGTTACCCAACTAGGTAACATCATCAGTGCACTTTTAGGTGGTTCATCAAAACCTAGCTAAATACCAGGTTGCATGTAGGCAATGCAGCTCCTCATTTCAGCAGTGTGGAGGGGAGAAGGCAAACAGGTTAGGCATATACCTGGGACAAATACCCGTTATCTGGCCCATCATATTGCAAGCTTCTTGTGCCATTTTCCTTTTGTCGTCTATGCAGTTCTCATTCACCCTAACATGACGGGAAACCAGCACAGAAATAGACCATCTCATTGTTTTTGCCTTCTCTTGTTCGGTCTCGTCTACAAACCTCTCAAATATTCATTAAGGCTGCTGTAATGCAATCCTGTTTAATTGGGACCTTGGGGGAAACCATTCTAGAGCATGTAAGGGTGCACTTTGTTTTCAGTGAGTGTATAAAGCTGTTGATGTTAAAGAGAGAGAAAATTCAGCCATTTATATTTCACATTGCTTTTCTCCAAAGCTGGTTTATTATTTTTTTGCTGTTATGTCTTAAACTGCAGGAGCAGAAAGAAGAAAGGCAGAACGTTTTCACAGATAGGAAATAATATCACTTTACTGCCCTTATTAGCAGTATATCAAAATACTATACTAGGTAGGGTGTTTGGATAAGAAGTTGATAAATCTAGTTTCATTTTTATGTGTTCTAATGCAAGCGGGAGAATATCAAGCACGAAACAGCGCAAATCAATATTATTTTTATTGCTTTGATCTTGCCACAAAGGGTTGCCTTCTTCCCACCTCAGATTTGCCACATTTTAATACTGACCTTGTTCTGGCGAATAGATAGGTCTTGCTAGGAAATGTTGCTGCTACAATGCTTTATGGGAAGGCCTATTTGCCAATGCAAGGCAGAATAAATACCATAAAAGAATGGCGAGAAACTAAAAACTGAAGGCACCAGGGCCCATCCAGTCATTTCTAAAACACAAAAGTGAGCAGGTAGAACAGGTGGACGATCACTTAAATATGATCCAACAGTGTGCTGCAACTGCCAAAGAAGCAAACACAATCCTAAGTTACATTAACAGAGGGATGGAATCAAGATCACGTGAAGTATTAATACTACTTTATCATGCCTTGGTAAGGCCACACTTGGAATGCTGCATTCATGGCCTAAAAAGGATATTGAGACTCTGGAAAGAGTGCAAAGAAGAGCAACAATGATGATTAGGGGGATGGAGGCTAAAGCATATGAAGAATGGTTGCAGGAATTGGGTTCAATGAAAAGGAAGACTAGAAGTGACATGATAAGCAGTGTGCCAATATTTGAGGGGCTGCCACAAAGAAGAGGGGGTCAAGCTATTCTCCAAAGCACCTGAAGCAGGACAAGATGCAATGAATGGAAACTAATCAAGGAGAGAAGCAACTTAGAACTAAGGAGAAATTTCCTGACAGAGAGAACAATTAACCAGTGGAACAACTTGCCTCCAGAAGTTGTGAATGCTCCAACAATAGAGGTTTTTAAGAAGAGAATGGACAATGATTTGTTTGACATGATGTAGGGTTTCCTGCTTGAGCAGGAGGTTGGACTAGAAGACCTCCAAGATCCCTTTCAACCGTTATTCTGTTATTCAGAATAGATCAATGTTAAGGAAAATGCAGCTTACAAAACTGCTTCCAGCGCCATTATAAACAACTTATTATTTCTGACGTGTTTCTAGATACCTTCATTATGGAGCAGATTGCTCAAAAGGATGAGTGCATCAGTTCCACGGAAATGACAACAAAGAGAAAAAGAAGACAATGGTGCTGTTTATAATTTATTCAATTATCCATTTGATGTATTTCATGCTTTACTGTACAGAGTAGAGAGTACTCCAAGTGACTAGCCATTACAAAAATAAAAATAAAGCATAAAGAGTTGACGGCTGTTAAAGGTGTTTAGAATGGCTATTCATTAATATAACCTTTAAAAAAGCTTATTTAAAAATGAAGGTCTTGGGATCTTCTCAAAACCAGACATAGGAAGGCAATCGTGAAGTTTTTGATGGACGGTTTCCCCTAATTTAGGAGCAGCAGAGAAGCCCCAGCAAACTCAAAAAGTGAGGCTATCTTTAAAATAACACTTTCTATCCTTTTTCAATGTCCTAAAAGTTTCATGTTCAGACAGGTGGTCCTCAGATCTCTAAGCTGTTTGATAATTTACAGATTAAATTAATCCAGGGATGTCTATAAGAGTGTGTGTGTGTGTGTGTGTGAAAAAAAAAAGGTAAGATGGCACCACCACCGTATAATTGAAAGCTGCCCCTTTTAAAAGTATATGTATTTATTTGATTTTTATTCTGCCTTTATTACTTTATAAGTAACTGAAGGTAGTGAACATACCTAATATTCCTTCCTTTTCCTCACAACAACCACACACGCAAGTTGGTGTTCTAACAACAATTTCAGCAAATGGTACAGGTCAGGGGTGGGATGCACATATTTTTACTACTGGTTCTGTGGGCGTGGCTAGGTGGGCGTGGTCATGTGACTGGGTGGGCGTGGCTTCTTATTATTCTTTTTTTTTTGTAGCGCCACCCACACGCTCCATTTTTTTTTTTACTTTCTGGGGCTCAGGGAAACCTGGGCGAAGCCAGCAGGATCCTGGCACAGCTGATCGTCAGAACAGCTGATCGTCGGGAAGAAAAAAGAAAGAAATACCTTAAGGAGTGACTGGGCATGGAGAATGCAGTCAGTGATGTTGGGCATGTGCTTGATGTTGCACATGTGTGATAAGGACTGACTGGGCGGGGAGGGGAGCGAAGGGCGGGGCCAGCCAGGGGCATTATTTGCCGGTTCTCTGAACTGTGCAGAATCTTAACAATCGGTTCTATTGAACCTGTCCGAACCTGTAGAATCCCACCCCTGGTACAGGTCCTTCATCACCGGTATAATATGTTCTCCATTTTTAGCATCAGTTAGCAGCCTAACTTGACATATTTTGCATCAAAAGATTTCATACATTTTGGTAATTTGTTCCTTGTTTTTGCTAGTGTAGTGATACTCCAATTGGCAGGGTATTCACAGCACACTAATCCATAAACCATAGCTTGTGAGCCACAATGACCAAGTTCTCACAAAATTATGCCAAACTGAAACAAATACCATGATGTTTGAACCAGGTTACATGATTGATGGACGAAAGGGTCTGCCCGTTTCATATCGCCCCTTGTTGGGTGCATCACCAGATGATAGTCAACTCAACTCCCTAATCTCATGGAGCTAAAGTCCAAAAGACAGGTGGTAACAGACTGGAGAAAAGTGTATTTTAGAAGACTTCTCCAATTTTCACGAGAGTCTATGCCAATTTCCTGAGCTGTGAAGCTGTCTCTTTCACAAATTAGTGTTGAGTTGAGCTAAAGGAATTTGAAATAGCTATCTAATTGTGTTACCCTTTGAGGCAAGAGTTTATTTGTTCCATCTTCTTTATATGTCATTTTTTCAAGATGATGACGAGGGTGGCATTTGTGTCAGAAACACCTCGGTGCTTCCAGGTCGAAAAGATTACCCAGTGCCATCACCGTTGCCCAGAAGACACCCAGTTGGGGGCTTCTTACATATCCCTGGCAGGAGCTAGAGCAAAGGACAGAAGCTCACCCTGCCCTGAGGCAGCACTCGGGTCTTGAACGTGGGCTTGCTAACCAGTGGTGGGATTCATTTTTTTTTTACTACATGGGCGTGGCTTGGTGGGCATGGAAGGGGAAGGATACTGCAAAATCTCAATTCCACCCCACTCCCGGGAGAAGGTTACTGCAAAATCTCCATTCCCTCCCCACCCCACTAACCTGCTTTCCAGCTCTGTTCTCCTGTGCAGGGCAACCAAAGAAGACCCAGCCAATCAGCTGGGACTTGGGAGGTAGAGAATAAATGGGGCAGGGCCAGTCAGAGGTGGTATTTGCCGGTTCTCCAAACTACTCAAAACTTTTGCTACTGGTTCTCTAGAACCGGTCAGAACCTGCTGAATACCACCTAACAGATAACAGATAATCAGAGTTGGAAGGGACCTTGTAGATCATCTAGTCCAACCCCACACGCCCCCCCACCCGCACCTCTGTAGCTAACCTCCAACCCAGCTCCTAGGATGATGATGTTATCCATTCAGTCGTGTCCAACTCTTTGTCCAATCTTGTGCGCCAGTTCTCTCCACATCTTCCAATCTTCCCTGACTTTTTTGAGTGGGTCTATGTTCTGGCTGGTATCAGCTTTGATGGTGTCCAGCCATCACATTCCTTGGCCGCCTGGTCCCCGCCCTCCCTCTCCACCCCAGTTGCAACCAGTCCGAGCTAACAGCAGGTGGCTGCCCAATGATTGACAGGCCTCCCATGACGTCATGCAGGTGGGCCGGGCACCGGGAGGCGCGTTCTGTTGCTGCTGCTGCTGCTGCTGCTGCAGCGGCGGCTTTTGCACTGGAAGAGGCAGCGGCGAGGTCCCGACACGGGGAGGGGCTGCTGGGCTCCCCTCGGGGCGAGGAGGCAGCAAGGACGGCGCGCCTAATGGGCAGGCGATGCCCGCTTGAGGTTTCCCCCAAAGCATCGGCGGGGCAGGAGAAGAGAGGAACCGACGAGCTCGCTTGGACGCCCACCCCCCCGGCGGGCAGGGCTGCGTCCTGGGGCGGTGAGTAGCCTCTTCTTTCTCCCGCTTCCCCCGGGAGGAGTTGCAAGTCGGAGCCCGGGGTAAGAAAGGCGCCTCGGGCATCGCAAGAAAGGAAGAAAGAAAGGCGCCCACGCCGGACGCGGGAGGATGCGAGGGGAGCCCGCCAGCCTCCCGGGGCTCTCTCGCTCTCCGCTTCCACGAGGCGTCCCCGCAAGTCTTCCAGCCTCCCCTCCCGACGATCGGAGCTGGGAAGCCCAAGAGCGGGGCATCCCCAACGGAGGGTGGGTTCTGGGCAGAGGCATGGCCGAGAAGAAAGGGGCAGGCAGAACTGTGGGACCTGAACCCGGGTCTGGGAGCAACCCAACCCCGATCCGATGCTGGTTTGTTCCCGAAAGAGATTGATTCCACCCCACCCCACCCCACCCCATTCAGACGTGCCCAGAATGAATGACCCCGGTAACCAGAGCCTATATAACCTGGTTACCCCCCATTCTGCTAAGCCAGGGCGGACATAACAAACCCCAGATTTCTTCATTAAGTCACCCCACAACTCAAGGAGCCCCCCCCACACACACTAAGCTTGGCTTGAGGTGTGCCCGAAGGTGCTGGTTTGTGAAGGAAGCCGAGATGGGAATTGATTGTGGTCGATTGTGGCTTCTTTGACAGACAAACAGTGCTCAAGCAAAAGAGACCTTTTTTCCCTTTGACATTTGAGGGCATTGTGTTGCATTGTGTTAACATTTAGCGCCGCAGCATCTTTCCGGGTGTAATTTTGCCCTGGTTTGGGAATTGGCAGTGTGGCCGATGGGTGAGAACATCGACATCAGCTGGTGCTGAGCTGAGCACTGGGATCAGCTGGTGGGAAAGAGCAGAGACACTGGAAGAGTGGATCCAATATTCATTAGATATCTAAAACTGAATGCGACTTCTGTCTGATTGCATTCCCCCCTCCTAATTCTCTTTCGATATTAATTATAAAAATGCTGCTCCTAGCCTCAATTAACACTCTCCTAAGAATCTAGAGTGATGAGCAAAGTTGGCAAGGGTTAGGGAACTGTTTGCTTAAATTAAGAAAAAAGACGAAGAAGAAAGTATTTTTTATTTGTATCTTGCCTGTATTATTTTTACAAGTAATTCAAGGCAGTGAACATACCTTCTTCCTATTCGCCCAACAGCAACAACCCTGTGGCGAGGGTTGGGCTTAGAGAGAGTGACTGGCCCAAAAATCACACAGCTGACTTTTGTGTCTTAAGACAAGACTCGAACTCGTGGTCTCCTCTTTTCTACTCTGGAGCCTTAATTACTAGACCAGGTATTATTAGCAAATGATTTCTGTTCTATTGCAATAAAATTGCAAGGAGCTACCTATGTACATTTCTAGAACTGACCTCAGCTTGGAAGCTTTATCTTAAGGACACTAAATGCAAAGAATGATAAATTCTATCTATGCGTAAAGAATCAACACTCACCTGGGGGCATGTAATTAATAGATCAAATCTCTATGGAGATTCTCAGTCATCCAGGTCATGGTTGTTCCAAAGGTCCTTTTTCAAGAGACAACTGGAGTTTCTGGTTTTTCTTTTGAAGAAGTTTCTCTTCACATCCACGAAGCTTCTTCAGCTCTGAGAATGGATTGAGCTCTGAGAAGAGCTGAAGAAGCTTCTTGGATGAGAAGTGAAACATCTTCAAGGAAAAACAAAGGAAGTCTAGTTGCCTCTTGAAAAAAAGGGACCTTTGGGATAATAAATCCAATGCAAAGAAATGGTCAGTTACCTGAACATGCAATTTATGGTTGGCATTAGCATAAAACAACGCAATCTCGGTCCTGAAAGTGATAGTTAAAAGAAGGGACTGGGAAATTTTGGTTCATCCATACCTTTTCCAGCAAGATTTTTAATTCCCTGAAGCAAACAAGACATTTGAGTTTTGTATGGAGTGACTTTCCAGTCTTCATTCAAATCATAGGCTATCAGCAAATAAACAAACCTACATATTGCAGGTGGCCCTCGACTTACAATAACAAATGGGTTAGAATTTCTGTTGTTAAGCAGGGTGGTTGTTAAGTAAGTCATGCCCAATTTTATGACCTTTGCAGCTAAGGTTATTTAAAGAAATCACTGCAGTTGTTAAGCAGATCAGGCTGTTGTTAAGAAAATTTGGCTTCCCCCATTGACTTTGCTTGTAGGAAGATAATAGAATAGAATAGAATTTTTTATGGCCAAGTGTGATTGGACACACGAGGTCACCAATGGTGATCACATCACCCCAAGACACCGCAACTTTGTAAATACAAGCGCCCCAATTTTGATCATGTGACTGTGTGGGGTACTGCCACGGTTGTAAGTGCGAGGACTGGTTTGTTTGTTTTTTCCAATGCCGTTATAACTTTGAATGTTCGCTAAAGAAATGATTCTAAGTTGAACATGACCTGTATTTGTGTCGTGTGAATGCAACCATGGAAGGAAGTTACTTTGAGCACCATGGAAACAGCGCTCTAACTAGATATATCTTAATTTAGTTTAGTTTAGTTTACTTTATTGTCATTACAACCTCATACAATGAAATTAAATGCCAACGTCAATGTACATTATAACTATAAAAATAAAACACAAACTCACATCCTTCGCATTCTATACAATTGAATTGAAAACCCCTGATATTGCATTGATATTGCACTATAAAGTAGAATTCAACAGAGTTACTGCCCTGGGATAGAAGTGGTTTTTCAGCCTATTTGTCCTTGTTTTTATTACCCTGTACCGTCTGCCAGATGGTAATAGTTCAAAAAAAAATAAAAATAGTTCTCTGTAGCACGAGAATGACAGCACTGAATGAGAGAGAACAGGGAAGGGAAATGCTGCATTTGCACCTAAAGAATATCGAACGATGGGATCGTGATATCGTATGACGATATTGATGGATTGCACATTGAGGATGTGGATGAAGGCTTTCTTTCCCTTCTGTCATGTGTTTTTGTGAGCATTTGGCACATTCTTCCAGAAGGTGGGAATCACTGCTTTTGATAGCTTCGAAGGAAGGTTGTACAAATTCACCGAGGAAAGGTCAGTTGAGGGCGTCTTAGATCATCATAAGATGCCTGTGCAACCTTCACATTCAGAGACAGCCATTGTCCTCCTGTCTTCCTTGCAGGCCTTCTCAAGAGCTACCTTTCTGGCAGCTGTCAGAATCAGGAGAAAGGACCAGGTGAGTCTTTGCTCTTCATAAAGGGATTTTCCATTTTTCTTCCCCTCAAATTTTCCAAGGAATTATCTTGGACTTATAGTATTGTCTCTTGCATTTCTTTCCAAACTGCCTCCTGCATAAATATGATCTGGTGGTCATATTTTCCTTGCAAGGTATTTATTTGCTTTTAATTTGCTTTTCGTTTGCTGTCTGTCCAGAAAACGTTTAGAAAGTTTGGGAGTCAGCATTTACCAAATGCTTTTTGTGCATCCACTTTCCCTTGGAAGAAGAGAGACTTCGGTTGCATCGATCTCTATTGGCATGTGGTTTCACAGGTAGTTCTCGGCTTATGACCACAATTGAGCCCAAAATTTCTGTCACTTAAGCGAGACATTTGTTAAGTGAGTCTTGCCCTGTTTTCATGACCTTTTCAAGTGATTGTTTAAGTGAATCACTGCAGGTGTTAAGTGAGTAAGATGATTGTTAAATAAATCTGGCTTCCCTATTGACTTAGCTTATCAAAAGGTCGCAAAAGGGGATCACGTCATCCTGGGACACTGCAACGGTCATCAATATGAGTCAGTTGCCAAGAGTCTGAATTTTGATCATGTGACCAAGGGGATGCTGCAATGGTTATAAGTATGAAAAACAGTCATAAGTCAGTAACTCTGAACTGAATGGCTGTATCTTATTCAGAAAAATAAAAGGCACACATCAAAATAAAATGAAATACAAAGATAAAAGAAAACTAGACAGAGCATTTAAAAATGTGCATTAAAAAAAGCACATATTCTTATACTGTCCTCCCCTATTTGAATATTGATAGATGTATTACAGTAATAATAGTTTCACCCCCCTTGCAAAAGAGGGCCACAAATCTCTACAAATCTATTTGCAACCCATTAATCTGTCATCTTATCTGCTGTATATTAAAAAAAGGTAGTTAACGAGTAATCCAACAGTGAAGTTAAACTTCAAAGCCCTCTGTTCTTTGTACACCCACTTGTAGGAAGAAATATGTAATCTGTTGCATTGATGTCTCTTGCCAATGAGGTTTTGTATGAATGAATTTTGTTGTGATGCAAACGACCGTCATTCGTGAGTCCCTGCGTGATGGATGCTGGGCTGTGTGGGCTGAAGAGAAGATGCTATAAAAATTGAAGCACTCAGAGCCCCAGCTGTACGCTGCCTTTGCACGGCAAGAGGTAATCTTTGCTTAACAACCACAATTGGGACTGGCAACCCCGTTGCTGAGCGACTCAGATATTAAGTGAGATGTCACAGGCGCAAAATTTTACTGTGGGCTTCTCCAAGACTCTGCTTGGGGAAAGCAGCTGCAAAGACCACAATCAGTGACAGTGGGAGGCTGAAACATCATACATATTGATTGACAGCCAGGTGGTTGTTAAGTGAATTCAGCTTCCCCCTTTAATTTTGCTTATCACAAGCTTCCTGGGAAGGTCACAAATGGTGTTCACATGACCTCAGGATGCTGCAACTGTCATAAATACATGCCTGTTGCCAGAGCTTGAATTTTGTTCGTATGACTGTGAGGATGCTCTGTCTTACATATTGGCAAAAAAAGTCAGAAAATAAAATACAAGCTGAATAGTCAAGACCTTGTTGATGATCCAAACTCTGTCAAGGATCTTGGAGTACTCATCTCTAATGATCTAAGTGCTAGAGCCCACTGTAACTACATAGCCAAAAAGGCATTAAGAGTTGTTAACCTAATCTTATGTAGCTTTTTCTCTGGTAATATTACACTACTAACTAGAGCATACAAAACATTTGCTAGACCAACCGAATACAGCTCATCAGTCTGGAACCCACACTATGTATCTGATATTAACACAGTTGAGAAAGTCCAGAAATATTTCACAAGAAGAGTTCTCCACTTCTCTACTCGTTGCAGAATACCTTATGCCACCAGACTTGAAATTCTAGACCTAGAAAACCTAGAACTATGCTGCCTTCAGTCCGATCTAAGTATAGTATATAAAATCATACATTGCAATGTCCTACCTGTAAATGAATACTTCAGCTTCAACCATAACAATACAAGAGCAAACAATAGATACAAACTCAAGGTTAACCGCACCAAACTTGATTGCAGGAAATACGACTTCAGCAACAGAGTGGTCAATGTCTGGAATATTCTACCTGACTCTGTGGTTTCTTCCCCAAACCCCAAAAACTTTAACCTTAGACTGTCTACTATTGACCTCACCCCTTTCCTAAGAGGTCTGTAGGGAGCGTGCATAAGCGCACCAACGTGCCTACCATCCCTGTCCTGTTGTTTTATTTTTCTTATATGTATCCATATATTCATAACTATGTTTTTACTAATACCTATTATCTTGTAAGCAATTGACAAACCAAATAAAATAAACAAAATAAAAAAATAAAAAACAAGGGTCCTAAATTTGAAGAATGATCAAACTCATCTTTTTTTAGTGCCATTGTAGCTTACCTGCCTTCCATTGAGGACCTGAAGGAGAGGTAGCATTCAGCAGGTTCTGACCAGTTCTGGAGAACCGGTTGTAGAAATTTTGAATAGTTTGGAGAACCAGCAAATACCACCTCCGACTGGCCCTGCCCCCATCTGTTCTCCGCCTCCCGAGTCCCAGCTGATTGGCTGGGTCTCCTTTTGTTGCCCTGCAAAGGAGAACAGAGCTGGAAAGCAGGTTAGTAGGGTGGGGAGGGAATGGAGATTTTACAGTATCCTTCCCCTGTCTCGCCCACCAAGCCACATCATGCCCACCAAGCCACGCCCATAGAACCAGTTGTGAAAAAATTTGAATCCCACCACTGACCTGAAGGCCACACGAGACAAAAAGAGGGCTGTAAAAATATTTACTCCTCACACCCCGGACTTAAACTGTTTCAACTCCTACCCTCAAAACGACGCTATAGAGCACTGCACACCAGAACAACTAGACACAAGGACAGTTTTTCCCCGAATGCCATCATTCAGCTAAACAAATAATTCCCACAACACTGTTCAACTATTTAGTAAGGTTGTATTAACCCTTTTCTACTTTGACTATCTTATTGTTTGTATCTTGATGGTTTATATTGTTTTATTTCGTTTCCTAGTATGGTTTATGTTGATTGCTGATTTATGATGAATATATTTTTATGTTGACTATGATCATAAGTTATCACTTATAGCTTTTATGTACACCAGGAGTGTCAAACTTGCGGCCTGTGGGCCAGATGCATCATGTGCTGGCCCCGCCCCTGCCCGGTTTAGCAAAGGGGACAAAAGTCCCAATATGTCACGTGATGCCGTGAGTTTGACACCCTGGATGTACACTGAGAACTTATGCATCAAAGACAAATTTCTTGTGTATCCAATCGCACTTGGCCAATAAAGAATTCTATCTATTCTATCTATCTTATCTATCCCCTATCAATCATCTCTCTATGATTTGTCTGTCTATCTATCTATCTATCTATCTATCTATCTATCTATCTATCTATCTATCTATCATCTATCATCATCTATCTATCTATCTATCTATCTATCTATCTATCTATCTATCTATCTATCTATCTATCTATCTATCTATCATCTATCAATCATCTATCTATCTATCATCTATCTATCATCTATCAATCATCTATCTATCTATCCATCTATCTATCTGTCTATCTATCTATCTATCTACCCTGTTTCTCCAACAATATGGCCTCCCCCAATAGGAAGTCCCAGCATGTTTTATAGGCATGAAATGAAATTAAGCCCCTCCCCCCAAATTAAGGCCTATATTAAAACATGCGAAATGGGGGGGAATGGTGGGGGGGCTTGCCGTTAGGAAGTACTTTTGTTGCACACCCGGATATGGTGCTGCCTGCATTGACCCCGATACGAAGTGCCCCACCAACGCCGAGGTCAACATCCAAGCCGTCGCCACCCGCCTGCCTGAAGATGCAAGTGGGGAGGGAAATTAAGTCACCCCTGAAAAGACGACCTAGCCATTTTTTCGGGGCTCAAAACAAAATAAGACCCGGCCTTATTATATGAGAAACACAGTATCTATCTATCTATGCAAATGGTTGTAACTCGAGGATTACCTATAAAAGCCTGGCTGTTGCAAAGTGCCTGAATTTCTATCACATAACCATGGAGACATTGTTAGTGGTAAGTGTGAGGACCTGCTCTAAGGTTACTTTTTCAGTGCCATTAAAATGTCAGTCCCTAAAGAAGGGAGTTTTTACTTATTATTTAGTATATGGCATCTACAGAGGTCATGCAAATTTAGTTTAAAAGAGGGCAATTTGGTTTAAACTTGGTTATAGTTTAGTTTAAAGAGGGGCAGTTGTTAGCTGCATGCAACTGTTTGGACAACTGTTTATTGTAATAAAGTAACATGGTAACAAAACTAAATTGCTCTGAGATATCGATTGCTGTTAAGCCTTAAAAGAGTAGTTGAAGTAATAAGAATACCTAGAAGTTCACAATTCTATGACCTCTTTCTTTTGTCCATTCTTTATTATACCTTTGTCTCATTCCTTATTTAAAAAAAAGAAATTTCTCCTGAAATCACTAATCAGAGTATGATGCCTTTCTATCTCCCCACTAAATTAATCAAGTTAATCTTTAAAATAACACCCAATACCCAATCCGATTTTGCTTGGTACATTCTAACTGAATAATACATCCAGAATAATTAAATACATAGTTAAACAATAAATCTAAATATTAAAAACAAATACTATAATAAAAATTTTATAATAATATCAATACCATAATCTTATTAAACTCTTTAATTAAAGCTCAATATTCTAAATCTCCCCTCATATTATTAAATTTTAAAACCAATCATTATTAACATTTCAACATTTTAATCTCTTATCAACTCTTAAGCCATTTAAGTTTTCTATTTCTAATACAATACTACAATATCATCTTATGTACCTTGCAAAATCTCTTTGCAAAAATTATACTTATCCTTTATCCCTAAAAAAGATTCCTTTTTCCCATTTAATTTCAAAACTTTGTAGCTTTTCTCCACCTTTTCCTTTTTTTCTTCTCCCAACAAACCTTTCTACCCCCCCTTCTTCTAGCCTCTGCCTTACTGGCTTCCCTTCTCTGTCGTTTTCCTCTTCCCTTTTGTTTACCATCATTATATTGATTTTGCACCTTATTTTTCCCTTTCTTAAATGTTTTTTTAAATCTTAAGTCCTTTATTTCTCTTCCTTTCCCTCTTCCTTCCCTCTTGGTCGAGTTCTGAGATTTATTAAAGATGGCTTCCTCTCCTTCTTCTTCTTCTGCTGTCTTCATCTGTTGCAATGTTTGTTGATAGTTAATGAGCGCCATTTCCAAAAAAAGGCAGGCTTCTTTCAAACCAGCTTTACCATTTTTTTTTGCTTGCTCATAGTCCCTTCTCAGTTCCTCAATAGAAGGAGCCATTATAAATCTTTTCTTTTCTCTTTGAAGATTAGAATTATCTGGCCTTCTCCAGATGTTGAGACTCTAGAAAGAATATAGAGAAAAGCAACAAAGATGGACTGGAGGCTAAAACAGACGAAGAACGGTTGCTGGAACAGGCGTTGTTTAATGAAAAGAAGGACTTAGGGTGACATGATAGCAGTATTCCAATATTTGAGAGGCTGCCACAAAGAAGAGGGGGTCAACTTATTCTCCAAAGCACCAGAAGGCAAGACAAGAAGCAATGGATGCAAACTAATCAAGGAGAGATCCAACCTAGAATTAAATAAACATTTACTGACATTAATTAGTGTTATGACTTGAGATAGGACAATCATTTTCTGAAATTGCATGGGGTCTCTTGCTTGAGTTAGGGGGTTGGACTAGAACAGGGGTCGCCAACCACCAAATTCATAATTTTAAATCCTGCGGACCATTAATATGAATTTTGATTGATGGTGGCTTGCTGACATTTTCCCAGAGTCTCTGCAGAAAGCAGCAGAGACCCTGGGAAAATCCCCCCAAAAGTCTGCAGGAAAATCCCCCACCCCGTTTACCTACTGATCGATCATTCTTTATTTGGGATTGCAGGGTACCATCTCCAGTTCCGTTCTCAGGGATGGATGGATGGAAGGAGGGAGGGAGGGAGAGAGAGAGACTTTTGGCTTCATGCAAGGAAAACAGCAGAAGCAGCAGAAGTCTTTCTTTCTCTCCCCCAAACTTTGCCAGAAATGAGTCTTTGTGAGCCTTGTCGCGCCGGTGCAGGAGCTCTTGGAGCAGGAGGCCTTGCAGGGTCCCAAAGACTCATTTCTGGCGGAGTTTAGGGGAGAGAAAGAAAGACTTTTGCTGCTTTCCTTGCGTGCAGCCAAAAGCAGAAGAAGGAAGAAGTGGAAAGAAGCAGCCCGGTCGCCAGGCCAGGCACGTGGGGCGACTGGGGCGAGTTCCCCCCCCCTCTGCCCTTTCCCCCCCTCCCCTCACTACTTTGTGTTGTTCGCAATGCAAGCGATGCAAGTCTTGTGTTTCCAAGGGCCATGTGGGCGGCACAGCCTTGTGTTCCTGCGCAGCTTGGATTAATTGCTTTGGGGGTGACATTTCTCTGCAGACCACCAACATTTTCTTGCAGACCACCAATGGTCCAATGTCCCCGCCCCACTGGTTGGCAATCACTGGATTAGAAGACAGTTTATTTACTGTCTCTTTCAACTCTGTTATTCTGACAATAGCAGTCATGTTATTTAGAGATGCTATTTAAAGAAATCTGACTTGGTACAATCTATGAACAAGATCTGGATGTCAGATTATGAGCAGATCTCATTTGAAAGCTGGTTATTGATGTCTTCACATTTGAAATGACATGTGTATAATTTAAATAATTTTAAGCAAGAGTCTTTACAATATGAACTGTGGACTTCTAGCTGAACTACTTCTTCAGCATGCCTCGCCATTGGCTGTGCTACCTAGGGCTGTTGGGAGTTGCAGTCAGTAACATGGTGACAGCAGTAGTACTATCCAGCTTCTGATTAAAGACCAGCAATGAAGGAGAATTCCCTGTTTCATGTGGCAGCCCGTTCCACTGGCTGATAGTTCATACTGTTAGGAAATTCCTCTACATCAAGGGTCTTCAAACGTGACAGCTTTAAGACTAGTGGACTTCAACTCCCAGAATTCCTGAGCTAACATGACTGGAGGAGGAATTCTGGGA
The DNA here is from genome assembly GCF_049901735.1 of Notechis scutatus. Classification (NCBI taxonomy): domain Eukaryota; kingdom Metazoa; phylum Chordata; class Lepidosauria; order Squamata; family Elapidae; genus Notechis; species Notechis scutatus. The sequence goes on along the minus strand of NC_142010.1, from coordinate 256,242,810 downwards.
GTTGAAGTCCACAAGTCTTCAAGCTGTCAAGTTTGAAGACACCTGCTCTAAATGTTTAGCCTGAACCTCCTTTGTAGTTTTAACTGGCTGGTTCTGGGATAACAAACACAGAAGAGATTGATAGGCTCTCCTGTCTGAGGAAGGGAAAATAAATCAATTTATTTCTATGTCACTGATGGTACTGTACTTGCTTTAAAGTGGTCATTAATAATAATGAATGTTTTTCTCCTGGCAAGGTCATTGGTGAGAATCAAGAAAGTAAACACCAGAGAGTACTTTGCTTACTCAAAAGCTCATATGAAACTTGAAAGCACTAATAATTGATATATGATCATCGCACTTAAGTGAAAAGTCTCAAATGTTATATTAATAAGGGGCCGCATTTCCAAAACATGCTAAACAGTTGAATTATGGTTGAATAGACCTCAACGGACTGATCAATATGCTAGGCATAAATTGCAGGCTAGATTACAGGTAAATTGTAGTTTGTTTACAGTTCTATAATCTGATTGCTGTTCTATGTCCAAAAAAGGAAGTGGAATTCCTCTGTGATTTTAGTTTGGTTGGTATTTCCTAATAGTACCACTAGAACTGTGAACTTTCATTGATTCCTTGGTTAAGAATTTTTGATATCAACACAATAGCATACTTCGTTAAGCAGAAAACAATCACTTTTATACAGTAACATTTTAACAATATTAATATATTTAAGAACAATAGACTTGCTCTCTCAGAGAAGACAATCCCGAGGTGCTATCAGACTGGAATCTTTCCTAAAGAAAGATTATGAAGATTCAAAAATTCTTAATTTTTGTTTTACTGTATAGTCCCATGCTCAAAAAAGAGGTCCCAGCAAATGTGCTAATGCTTCCTTCCAGATAACGGAATAAGAGAGTTGGAAGGGACTTTGAAGGTCTTCTAGTCCAGGGATCGACAACCTTTTGTACCTCAGGGACCACCAAACTCATAATTTTAAATCCCAAGGACCAGAGACCCTGGGAAAATCCCCCAAAAAAGTCTGTAGGAAAATTCCCTACTCTGTTTTCCTACAATTGATCATTCTTTATTTGGGATCACAAGATGCCATCTCCAGCTCTATTCTCGGGGAGCGAGAGAGAGACTTTTGGCTTCATGCAAGGAAAACAGCAGAAGCAGCAGAAGTCTTTCTTTCTCTCTCCCAAACTCCGCCAGAAATGAGTCTTTGTGAGACTTGTTGTGCCAGTGTAGCCTCTTGGAGCAGGATGCCTTGCAGGGTCCCAAAGACTCATTTCTGGCGGAGTTTGGAGGAGAGAAAGAAAGACTTTTGTCAACCAAAAGCAGAAGAAAAAAGAAGCTGAATGGCCAGGCGAGGTGCGTGGCACGAGTAGGGCAAGTCCCCCCCTCCGCCCTTTCCCCCCTCCCCTCACTACCTTGTGTTGTTCTCGATGCAAGCGATGCAAGCCTTGTGTTCCTGTGGGCCATGTGGGCGGCGCAGCCTTGTGTTCCCACGCAGCCTGGATTAGTTAATTAGTTTACTCTATTGTCATTGCACCTCGTACAACTAAATCAAACACCATCTTCAGTACACATTATGACTATGAAAATAAACACAAACACACATCCTTCACATTCCACATTAATTGCTTGGGGGGGATGCTTTGGGGATGACATTCGTCTGCGGACCACCAAAATTTTCTCGCAGACCACCAGTGGTCCCTGGCCCACTGGTTGGTGACCACTGTTCTAGTCCACCCCCCTGCTCAAGCAAGAGACCCTATACCAGGGGCCTGCAACCTTAAACACTCAAAGAGCCATTTGGACCTGTTTCCCACAGAAAAGAAAGCACCGGGAGCCAATAATTTAGCAAGCGGTGTGACTGGGTAGGTGTGGCCAACTCGACATTACTCACCCCCACCCAGTCACCTCCTGCTCTGGAATATGGAGTGACAGGGAAGGGAGGGACCAGCCAGTGGTGGGATCAGCCGACAGGGAGCCGCAGCAGAGGGCTGAAAGAGCCACATGTGGCTCCAGAGCCACAGTTTGCAGACCCCTGCCCTATACCATTTCAGACAAACGTTTGGCCAGTCTTTTCTTAAAAGTCTCCAGTGCTGGAGCATCCACAACTTCTAAAGATAAGCTGTTCCACAGATTAATTGTTCTAACTCTCAGGAAATTTCATCTTAGTTCTAGGTTGCTACTTTCCTTGATTCGTTTCCTTCCATTGCTTCTTGTCCTGCCTTCAGGTGCTTTGGAGCAGTGGTCCCCAACCACCGGGCCCCGGACCGATACCGGTCCGTGGATCATTTTGTATCGGGCCGCCTATTTTGCTTGGGCGCCGCCATCTTGTTTCGACGGCGCTTGAGAAAGTGCTTCCGGGTGAGCTTGTCGGTCGTCGGTTGGAAAGCGGTGTTTGGGTGCTGAAGGAATCCTCACGCCTTAGTTTCGTCGAAGGGGGCGGCGGCTGAACGAAGAGCCGTCCCGATGGCGGTGGAGTCTCGCGTTACTCAGGAGGAGATTAAGAAAGAGCCTGAAAAGCCCATCAACCGCGAGAAGGTACAAAGGAGGAGTTGAAGGTGGCGGGGAGAAGCAGGGGACGGCTGGCTGGCCGGTCGCTCGGCTCGCCTTGCCTTGGTCGTGCGTGCTGATGCCGGTACCGGTCCATGGATCGGTCCATGGATTGTACCGGTCCGTGGTACAAAAAAGGTTGGGGACCACTGCTTTGGAGAATAGGCTGTGGCAGCCCCTCAAATATTGGAACACTGTTATCATGTCATCTCTAGATAGGATGTCATCTGGGATTGGAATCGACATGTAACTTGTCTTTTAAAAGGTGTTGGCTAACATGTTTTTAATAGGGAGCTTTGCTAAGTTGGGGAATATGTATACCATGATTTTTTTAAATGAATATAAAGATAAACAACTCGTATTTGTCTGTGAACGATCTGCCGATCGGTGAACTGAGAAGCCCAAAACAGCCCGAAAGCTTTCTCTCTCTGTGCTGACCTCCTGCCACAAGGATTACAAATTTAAAGATATCCTGGAAAGGCAGTCTGGTGTAGGGGTTACAGCACTAGAAACTGGGAGACCGGGAGTTCAACCAGCTAGAAGTTCAACCATTTGTCTCAGCCTGAGGAAGAAGACCTGAAGGACAAATTGCTTCTGAAAATTTTTGCCAAAAAACATCTCAGGGCCTGTTTATGTTATAGTTGCTAGGAGTCAAAAATGATTTGAAGGTACAAAATGAATAAAGAAATAGCCTGGATGTGACAGAGACAGGCAAAATGATGATACTGAGACTGTCCTGTTTCTCACTTTGAATTGAGAAACAAATCACCCCTTTGTTTCTCAGCTGGGAGGAGATCGTATACAGAAGGGCCACTCACCCATTGGAAACCTCCCAACAAGTCAGAATTTCAGGGTCTCAAACAGATTTACGTTCCCTCCAGCACCATTGATGAGTCAGGAGCTGTAACCAATAAAAGAAAATATTTTTAGCTCAAGGATAAACAGTGGAATCTTTGGTGCTCTGTGAACTTGGTTGTTTTCTTGCAGACATTTCATTACCCAACTAGGTAATATCATCAGTGCTGGAAGGGAGTGGGGTTTGCTCTCTGTTTGTGTATACAAGCGGCTTGCCCTGTCAGGATTGGTGGGAGAGTGTTCTTTTTGGTAGCTCCTTGATTAGGACTGTTTTTAGTTGCGGAAAGTAAGCAACATGAATTTTGAAACTGTTGTTTCTCACGGCACTGCTGCCCAGAGGGCACAAAATATTTTCTTGCAACTTAATGACATGAGGGTGCAAGGTGCCTTATTTGTGCAAAGTTGTTCACAAGGCACAAAGCATCTTCATGCCTTCTCCCAAGAAACTGGTGACATCATGGGAACAGAGGGGCAGACGGCAGTGTGTGGAGTAGTTTCTAACTGCAATGATAAATGCTCCTATTTTTCTTTCTTTCTTTCTTTCTTTCTTCCTTCCTTCCTTCCTTCCTTCCTTCCTTCCTTCCTTCCTTCCTTCCTTCCTTCCTTCCTTCCTTCCTTCTTTCCTTTCTTTCCTTCTTTCTTTCTTTCTTTCTTTCTTTCTTTCTTTCTTTCTTTCTTTCTTTCTTTCTTTCTTTCTTTCTTTCGCATGCCTGATGGCCCTGTGGGAAATGTTCTTTAATTATGTAAATGCACATATAGAAAGCAGATTGAAAATGAGCAAGGGCAACAAAATTGAGAGAGGGGGATAGAAATAGCTTGCCCTGAGACTAATGGATCTAATGCTCGGGTTAATTATTATTGGAAAAACATACCCCTTGCTTTTAGTTCAAGGGTGGAATTCTTGTACCTAGGATCTCCTTTTTTAATTTATGCAATGGATGGTTTTTGCTGCTGTCATGGTGATTTTTTTCCCCAGGTAGCTGGAACGCTAGCTCATGTTTCTGAAGTTTCCTTTATTTCACAGTCATCAGGAATTTCTCCCCAAAATAACCATATTAGTAAATTGATGTAAAGGTTTTGTGAATTTAGGTAGGGATTTTTATTTACTTTTTATATGGAAAAGCTATCTCCCAGTAACAAGATTAGTCAGTTTTGATTTTCCTTACATACAGATAGTCCTTGACTTACAACAGTTCGTTGAGCGACCAAAGTTACAATGGCACTGAAAAATATAACTTACGACCGTTTTTTCTAATTACAAGCTTTGCAGCATCCTCTTGGTCACATAATGGTCACTCTGTGGTTTCTTCCCCAAACCCCAAAAACTTTAACCTTAGACTGTCTACTATTGACCTCACCCCTTTCCTAAGAGGTCTGTAGGGAGCGTGCATAAGCGCACCAACGTGCCTACCGTCCCTGTCCTGTTGTTTCTTTTTATTTTTCTTATAAGTATCTATCTCACGTATTCAAAACTATGTTTATTCTTATACCTGTATCTTGTAAGCGATTGACAAATCAAATAAATACTAAATAATAATAATAATAATAATAATAATAATAATAATAATAATAATAATAATAATAATCAGAATGCTTGGCAACTGGTTTGTAGTTATGACCGTTGCAGGTGGGATTCAGATATTTTTACTACTGGTTCTGTGGGCATGGCTTGGTGGGCGTGGTGTGGCTTGGTGGGCGTGGCTTAGTGAGCATGGCAGGGGAAGGCTACTGCAAAATTCCCATTCCCTCCCCACCCCACTAACCTGCTTTCCAGCTCCGTTCTCCTGTGCAGGGCAACCAAAGAAGACCCAGCTGATCAGCCGGGACTCAATGGGAGGCGGAGAAGAGATGGGGGCGGGGCCAGTCAGAGGTGGCATTTGCCGGTTCTCCAAACTACTCAAAATTTCCACTACCGGTTCTCCAGAACTGGTCAGAACCTGCTGAATACCACCTCTGGTTGCCGTGGATCACATGATCCCCTTTTGCGACCTTCTGAGGAACAAAATCAATGGGGAAGCCAGATTCACTTAATGACCACGTTCCCAACTTAACAACAGCAGGGATTCCCTTCACAGCTGCAGCAAGAGAGTTCGTAAAATGAGGCAAAGCTCACTTAACAAATGCCTGACCCAACAGCAGAAATCTTGGGCTCAATTGAGGTCGTAAGCCGAGGACAACCGGTAAAGAACTTGGAAGAAAACTGGGAGATGTGGATTATATATCTTGACTGCCATTTCTATCCTTTTTTTTTCTTCCTCCTTGCTGGGAATTAATCCTTAGGAAGGGCTGCTTTTGTTGGTTTTTAGCATCCTGTTTTTGGTGCTCTCTCTCTCGGGGGAACTTTTCATCCACCCACCACTGGTTTATTTTCGTTTGGCTTCAGGAACTCTGTTGCTGAGGGAAAGCTGCTGTTATACCTTTGAAGTGGATGATAAACCCCTTTTTTTAAAAAAAAAGTGTGATATAAGATGACAGAACAAAGCGAAGTTACACTGACAGCCAGAGAGGAGAAATAGGATTGTGTGATGTAGACTGGATTTTCTGTCCCGCAAAAATTGGCGATGCTTTGGGTTTAAGCTTCCTCTTCTCTCTGAGGCTTATGGCTATCAGCTTGTCTGGATTCTTATTTTAAAGAGGGATTAGTTATCGTCTGACGTTAAAACAGCATAAAAGGATGAATTTCAAGAAGCTCTCAAGCCTGGATCGGAGAGCTATCTTCTGTTCTACTTGCTGCTTCCTCGTATTTACGGCCAGCTGCTCCTAGGATTTTGTAAGTAGGAAAAGGCCCGTTGAGAGCTTGATCCTTCTTGAACCCGTCTTGTCTCCTTTTAAAATCATCTCAGTGGGCTGCATCATAATTATGGGCAGCAAATCCTACTCTCTGGTCTATGAAAAAGCATCTCAGCTTTATCACTTAGGATAAAGGGTTGGTGACTAGAACAGTCTAGCTTATTCAGTATGATTGGATCAGGGAATAATTATATCGACATTTTTCAGTTCTAATGATTGTGAAATCTGTTTTTCTTTTTCCATTCCCTCCCATCTATTGACTTCTTTTCCTCCTCCTCTTTTATCTTCCTCCCCTCCCCTCTCTCTCCTTCTTTTGTCTTCCTTTCCTTTTCCTCTCCTCCTCCTCCCCCTTTCCTTTCCTCTCCTCCTCTTTCCCCTTCTTTTTTCTTCCTTTTCCCTCCCCTCCCCTCTTCTTCTCCTTCTTTTATCTTCCTTTCCTTCTCCTCCCCCTCCCCTCCTCTGGTCTTCTTCTTTTATCTTCCTCCCACTTTCCTCCCCTCCCCTCCTCTCTCCTTGTCTCCTCTCCCTCTCCTCTCCTCTCATTTGATCATCTCCTCCTCTCCTCTCATTCTTTTATCTCCCCTCCCCTCTCCTCCTCTTTCTCCTGCACACTAGGTTAGCAAATTCATTGGGCTGAGCAACATGTCCCAAGATCCCTTTCCTGATTTACCAAGGCAGATTCTGATCCCATTAGATTGGTAGGTAAGATCTGATTTAAAAGTGATTTCTCAGAGGGGAGATTCACCTGTAGTCCAAAGAGACTGGGAGGTAGAGATGCCCAGAAAAAAAATATGGAGGAAAAGCCACTAGGTTATTTTTTTTTCCACATCATCTGATGAAGAAATTATGGCTGTGGTGAAATGGAAGGTGGGGAAATGAAATATCTTGAAGGAAGCAGCACGTCTGACTGACTCCATGTCTGAGGAGGAGCCTTCTACTTTAACCACATTTTCTTGCAATGCTGGCTTGTAGTTCCTGGTCTGCAGAAGGAGGCTGAAAGCAGGTTTTCCATTCAGCCTTTCCCCTCCTTTTGTTCTTATCCTTACATTGCTTCTATTGTCCCTCTCTTTCCAATGAATAAGTGGATTGCGCTGAACTTTCATCACAACAATGATGAACTCCACAGGCCAGATATTAAAATAAACGAGCTTCGGGAACTGCAAGTGCAAAGCATCCAAATTAAATCCCTTCCAGGGCGTGAAGGTGTTTTGAAGCTTTTGAAAAGCTCTCCCAAGGGAATCCTTCATCAACCTTGCTAAGGTCCTTTGACCCAACGTAGAGACTGTACTCACCTGGGGCGCTAAACCTCCATGTGGTTGGTTTAGTTTTGCCTCAGTGCCATCTCTGAAACACGACGTAGAGGTAGTCCTCGACTTATGACTGCAAGACCAACATTCCTGTTGCAAAATGAGCCATTTGTTAAGTGAATTTTGCCCCATTTTACAACCTTCCTTGCCACCGTTGCTACGTGAATCACTGCAGTTGTTAAGTAAGTAGCACGGTTGTTAAGTGGCTTCCCCATTGACTTTGCTTGTCAGAAGGTTGCAAAAAAATGATCACATGACCCCAAGACACCGATACTGTCATAAATATGAACCAGTTGCCAAGCATCTGAATTTTGATCATGTGACCAGGGGGATGCTACAATGGTCCTAAGTGTGAAAAACAGTAATGAATCACTATTTCAGTGCCATTGTAATTTTGAATCAGAGGTGGTATTCAGCAGGTTCTGACCAGTTTTGGAGAACCGGCAGTGGAAATTTTGAGGAGTTCGGAGAACCGGCAAATGCCACCTCTGACTGGCCCCGCCCCCTCTATTCTCTGCCTCCTGGGTCCCCAGCTGATTGGCTGGGTCTTCTTTGGTTGCCCTGCACAGGAGAACGGAGCTGGAAAGCAGGTTAGTGGGGTGGGGTGAGAATGGAGATTTTGCCATGCCCACCAAGCCATGCCACGCCCACCAAGCCACTCCCACAGAACCGGTAGTAAAACATTTTGAATCCCACCACTGCTTTGAACGGTCACTAAATGAATTGCTGTAAGTCAAGGACTACCTGTATAACTTGAGTCAGGCAGGGCATTTTAATAAACTGCAATTAAAGCAAACCATGATTTATCAAGTCAATAACAGCCAGGGTTACTACAGCTGAATCACCAATCTTTTTTAATGGATGCAGTTGAGATGCCACCTACAGATTATCCGGCCAGGATATTCAAATATTTCAACTTCGTGCTTTTTGGACAATTGCATTAAATATGCCTGTCTCAGTTGGGGATTATGAGAGTTCTAATTAAATTAGGGAAAGCTGATTAGCTGCAAACTGAGATTCTTGAAATTCCAATAGAAGGGAATATGTGCAGCTCGGAGTTGAACTGTGGAATTCTAAGTGCTCTCTGAGCTTTGTTGTTTGCCTGGTTGTTTGCTCGCAAACTCCACCCCCACTTCCACTGATGATGTTTCATAGTTGGGTCATGAAATGTCTACAAACAAACAATCAAGCTCAGAGCACCAAGACTATCACATACTTGAAATTTTCACTTTGCTAACTAAATGCATGAAATTTTCACTGAAGAATAATCCTATTGTGAATTTGTGTTGCTATATTTTACAACTGCCATGCATTTCTCATTATTGGTCATGCTTCCTGCAACCATTTAGTAACATTTCTGGAGTTCCTTTACCTCAGATGTAGAAGCAGGGTTTCATTATTTGAATTCTATACTACTTGGGATGTCCTCCTTAATTTTAAGGTTTTCCTTAAAATTAGACAAAAACTGAAGCAGTGGAATCATAATATAAGAACCACGATGCAACACAATACTTTTGTCAAGAAATTAGCCAGAAACTAATTTTAAGGAGCTAATCTTGATCCTAGCATTTTATTTCAGCTCCCAGACAGATCACGTGAAACACAAAAGAGACATCTTGGTGCATATTCCTGTTTATTTTTATGGCTGCGCCTAAAAAGCAGATATTTTCCATTGCATTTGCAATATTCTATGTTGGTTTCTTAAGTTTCAAAGCAAGCTGTGCCCTAAGGGTGTGCTTGCATCTCCTTTGCCTTTGATCTGTAGAATATTTTACACTAGATTTGTCATTAACTTATTTTCATTCTCCACGAATAATTTTATTGATTAACTACAGATTCCTGCATACTAAATGTTAACGACGAGGTTCCCCCTTGAATTGAACTGGGGAAATCAGGAAATGCATCTAGTTGCTGTTGTACAATTATCAAGCTTCTCACCTTCTTCTGGGAAAGTAGGTGGCCCAGAACTATTTCTGGATCAACATCAGCCTTTGAATTGCCTTCACTTTAATCTTCAAGAGCCACACAGGATACCTTTGATCTTTGGCCAGCCAGTTATGTTGGACTACTATTTTCACTCTTGCCAGTCTGATGGTTGGGGATGAGGGAAGTTGTAGTCCCACCACCTTTGAAGGACCTCAGTTTGGAAAACTTTGCGGAGGTTAATAGCACAGATTATAAAGGAGTAAATGAATTGCCCAGCTGTGATTACACCCATTAGCTTATAGGATACATGTAGAACATAGCATAATAGAGTTGGAAGGGGACCCTACACCATTCCAGACAAATAGCTGTCTGGTCTATTCTTGAAAACCTCCAGTGATGAAGCACCCACTTCTGGAGGCAAGCTGTTCCACTGGTTAATTTTTCTCACACTAGGACATTTCTTCTTAGTTCTGTGTTGGTCCTCTCAATGGTTAGTTTCCATCCATTGCTTCTTGTCCTCCCTTCAGGTGCTTTGGAGAATAAGTCAACCCCTTCTTCCACACCACCAAGCCCTGCCGTGCCCACCAAGCCACACCCACAGAACCGGTAGTAAAAAAATTTGAATCCCACCACTGCTCCCCACCCCACTAACCTGCTTTCCAGCTCCATTCTCTTGTGCATGGCAACAAAAGAAGACCCAGGCGATCAGCTGGGACTTGGGAGGCAGAGAATAGATGGAGGCAGGGCCAGTCAGAGGTGTTATTTGCCAGTTCTCTGAACTACTCAACATTTCTGCTACTGGTTCTCCAGAACTGGTCAGAACCTGCTGAATACCACCTCTGGTTTACCTTCCAGACCCCATCTTTGTTGTCCATCTCTACACTCTTTTAGGGACTTTTTTTGTATCGTGGTGACCAGAATTGGACACAATATTCCAAGAGTAGTTTCACTTGTATAAAGTTGTGCTGTCCAGACAGTTTAGAGTTAATGGGATTTGGGATAGTTAGTTAGGAATTGTGAGCTGTCCCCTTAAGGGAATGCATCATGGTAAATGTAGTTAAGGTATCCTGGGAAATGTAGTTCATGTCATGTGGTCACATCTGTAATCTGGATTGGTCACTAAATTGACCCTTGTTGGGTTGGGGGAGGCTCCCTCACTCTTGCCTGAATCCACCATACCATGCAGTCGCTTCGATCATCATGGGGTTGAGACTTTATTATCTTTCTACTGTTCTGCTTATTAATGTTTGGATGGCATAAAGCAGGCAGATCAACTCCACAAAGCATCCATACAAAGTCTTTTTTTATTGGTTCATCAGGCATCCTATCAACTCACATTTATGATGAGGTTCTTCTTAATGTCCAATCCTTTTGCATATCTGAATTGTGGTGTAGAAAGATGGTTATCTCTTTCATCCCATATTGTAGGGGCAGCGGGTAGAGATGCTACCACGAGGCTGTGTGTTCAGGCAGTGATGATTAGAGGGCTAATCAATCAGGAAGATTAATGGCTTCTTAAGTTCTTTTTGTGGCAGTTTGTTGATTACTGAGTTGGTCTTTGAGAATCATCCAATTCTTGGAAAATAATATTCCTTTGTGCTTATTAGACCAATAATTGATCAGCTGCTCTGGGGTTACAAATACTTTGTTCATAAATGCCATCTGTCTGGTGTGTTTTGTATGGGGGAAACAAAATACCAGGATAATTACAAGTGAACAATGTAAGAAGCGTTCTTCCGAAGGTAGTGAAATGTATTACAGAAGAGCCCTGGTGGCACAGTGGTTAGAATGCAGCATTGCAGGCTGACTCCACTGACTGCCAGTAGTTCAATTCTGACTGGCTCAAGATTGACTCAGCCTTCCATCCTTCCAAGGTTGGTAAAATGACAACCCAAATTGATGGGGTCAATATGCTGACTCTGTAAACTGCTTAAAGAGGGCTGTAAAAGCATTATGAAGCACTATATAAATCTAAGTGGTTGTCAGGATTCCAACCAGCGCCCTAACCTAATTAAGAGTCTCAGGCCATCTGGCAATAAAAATCCAGCCTTTTATTAGGAACACCATGTCTGCATTACCTAGGAGGTGAAGCCAACTCTGACTTCATCCCCTTCGCCCCTTGCCTCTGACCCTGTTTCCCCCTTCCCCCTCCACAAAGTGTGTCACCTGATCACATTCCCCAATGAGGTAATTTCACAGGTTGTGGAAGTCACTCCCTCCAGGCATTGCTGGTATCGGTTGGAGATGGCCTTGACTTACTCGGACAAACTGGTTGTGTTATGACTGAGAAGACAATTCCATGGTGCAGCTGCAAGGCGCGATTTCCCATCCCCCTGCCTATGGCAACTCGGGAGCAGGTCAGGGAAGCCTCACCAGTTGACAGTGGCATTGCCAACACTATTACAGTGGTACCTTGGTACTAGAATGCTTCAAAAACCATCAAATTTGGTGCTTGAAGCATTTTGTTGTGATAATGTTATCCCGGGACTCGTACTTTGTTTGGTACTCTATGCGTTACGATAAAAAGAGGGGGATGGCTGTGAAGAATGGACAGAGCTGGGAAGGTCACTCCAAAGGAAGCAGGGAATGGCCACAGAGCGTGGACAGGAAGTCAACCATACTGAGAAGGTCACTGACATAGGAAAAGGGACAGATAGGAAATCCTTCTCAGTGGAAACAAAGGGGTGTGTGGTAAGTCATTTCGATTGTTTGGTATGTGTCATTTTTAATACTCGCCGCACTTCCCGGAACCAATTACCAACGAGTACTGAAGTACTACAGTACTTGCTTTGCAGACTCATTAAAAGGCATCCTCCTTTTGGGGAAGAACATGAAAATCCAGAAGAGTCTATTTTTCTCTCTCAAAGCCTAAAAAAGCAAAAGACTCACGGCAGTATGTAGAACTGCATTCCTTAGCAAGAAAAGCCAAATAATTTTTGCAATCTCTCTTTTCAATATATCTCTTTATAGACCAACCCCTTTACAAAGACTTTTGGGTACTGTTTTTTTTTTTTAATCAACCCTGCTGCAGGCCACCTGGTGCCTGGCAGAAACACAGGGAGTTTGAAGCAGAATCATCCTTTCGAAAGAAAATGGCAAGAAGTTGTTAAGGTCTTGGGATTTACGAGCCGACCAGCAAGGAAGCTGACCAGATGTGGATGATGCAATAAGAATGAATCAGCATGGCATGGGTATGTCCCTTTAAGATTGCGGATGGGTTCTATCCCTTTAAGAGGTGCTTATGTAAAGGCAGCCATTAGAGGGTATGTCTTCTCTCTTTTTGTCCGGTATTCACTGCAGAGTTCTCCATGTAGAGTTAAAAGAAAGATTGCTTGTAAGATATTTTGCCTACTACTTATATTTCTGCATATAACTGTTGTATATAAACCACTGCTAAATGTCTAAGTCTCTGTGTGCTGAGTTTTGCTCCTGGGTTGTCTCATAATAGTAGTCACGCTGCAAACGCTCTGACAGAAGTCCCGCTCATAATGACTGCTGCAGGGTCCCCACAGTCACATCATCAAAACTTGGGCCCTTGACAACTGGCCTGCATTTATGACAATTGTACTGTTCTAGGGACATGGGATCACTATTTGTAACCTTTCCAGCTGCCTTTGACAAGCAAAATCAATGGGGGAAGCCAGATTCACTTAACGACCCCATGATTCATTTAACAACTGCAGTGATTTGAGCAATTTTGTAAGGGTTATTGTATTTATTGACCATTACCAGCAATTATGTTTTAATAATATCAACCACGGTTTCATTTTTTTAAAAAAAGAAGACTTCCCTAGAGTGATTCTGATGATTTCATGCGTATTTTTATACAGTTTTATCAGCAGCAAATTGCAAATGTTTCATAACTGATGTCTTTTGGGGTGTTTTATTAATTTCCCCAGAGATTTTCACGCACCAATTGGGCCCAACTCTGCTTAGCTTTTGAAGCCCAGCCTATGTCATCCAGGCCTGCTACCTTATTTAAATAAAGATAAATAAAGATTATCATGATTCATGCTCCCCCCCCACTTTTTTTTGACTATACAGACCCAACCATCTGGCTGTCATAGCAAAGATAGGGAAGTGGGATTTCCCAGGATTTTTTTTGACTTCCAGTCTAGTCTCAGCTCTGCTATTCTGTGACTCTATCCATATTCCAGTCATAGCCAGTGCTGTGTAGCAATAGCAGTAGCACTTAGACATATACCACTTCACAGTGCTTTTACAGCCCTCTCTAAGCAGTTTACAGAATTGGACTATTGCCCGCAACAATCTGAGTCCTCATTTTACCCACCTCGGAAGGATGGAAGACTGAGTCAACTTTGAGCCTGATGAGATTCGAACTGCCAAATTACAGGCAGCTGGCAGTCAGCAGAAGTAGCCTGCAGTACTACATTCTGACCACTGCGCCACCGTGTAGCATCTAAGTTCACCGAATAACAGAATAATAGAGTTTGAAGGGACCTTGGAGGTCTTGTAATGCAACCTCCTGCTTGAGCAGGAGATCCTATACCATTTCAGACAAATGGCTGTCCAGTGTCTTCTTCAAAGCCTCCAGTGATGGAGCACTCACAACTCCTGAGAACAAGTCATTCTATTGACTAATTGTTCTGCCATGAAACTTCTCCTCAGTCCTAGGTTGATTCTCTCCTTGATTAGTTTCCATCCAATGCTTCTTGTTCTTCTCTATATTACAATACTCCCTCTTCTCTGTGGCAGCCCTTCAAATGTTGGAAGGCTGCTATCATGTCACCCCTGGTCCTTTTCATTAAACGAGACATAAACCTGTAACTTGGCCACCTAATGAGAAGGAAGAACTCACTGAAGAAGAGCCTAATGCTGGGAACGATTGAGAGCAAAAGAAGAAAAATGGGACGGCAGAGAATGAGGTGGCTGGATGGAGTCACTGAAGCCGTCGGCGTGAGCTTAAATGGACTCCAGAAGATGGCAGAGGACAGGAAGGCCTGGGGGAACGTTGTCCATGGGGTCGCGATGGGTCGGATACGACTTTGCAACTAACAACAATAAACAATGTTGGATAAATTTTCTGGAGACCGGAGTTGAAGGCCTTTCAGTGAATGGTAATCCAGGGATTAGCCAATGAGCCAATGTGCCCTCTGTAGCCAATTGTACTTGTGAATAAAATGATGGCAAAAAATTTGCAGATGTTCCACACACCCCCACACACACACTTCAGAAAAGACGAGTGTTGGTTTGTATCTGCAATCAGGATGTGTTCAAGTCCACCACTTCAAGAGAGATCTTAGGATGGTTGTTTTTTTTTAGTACTTTGAAGAATGGCCTTTTACGGCAAGATGCCTGGGCTTTCTCTGTCTCTGAAACTCATTAGGAAAATCACAGTAAAAGGCGTTGGTGGAGAAGAAATTCAATGGTAAAGAGCTACCCTTTCTCGGGGAAAGCTAATTAACCTTCTGTCCTTCAAAGGAAAAATGAATGGAGGCAAGATGTCTCCTGCAAGACATTCAAAATCCTTTAGCTGATCTTTAAATGCCACGAATTTAGCACATTTTAGCCTGTGCTGGGAAATTAACATAAGAAGAAGAAGGGGCGCGCTGGGAATTGTCTGAGAATCTCTTTGTTTCCTTGAAAAGGAAGAAACGTTCTTTTTATACTAATGACTTCAAAGAGTGTCAGTACCAACTTGAAAGTGTTACTTAAATATTGAACCTGTGGTGATAAATCTCGATATTCTATAGGTGGTAGTTAAGTCCACATCAGCTTCGTGGGATTCCTTTCATTCTCCTAGAGAAATTGGCTTCCTTTTTATTCTGCTTTTCTTCCAATGAGTTTCGAGTAAGGTTATGGATTGCTTCCTATGCCTTTATCTGCAAAACAGCTTTGTGTAGTCAAGCATAATTGGACCAAAATGCTTTTATGTTGTTTTGCTTTGGAGATAACTCCCTTATTAAAATGGGTTCCAAGGGAGTCGATAATAAAGGAGAGGGAGGGAAATTAAAGGATGTCTCTATGTGAATTGATGCAATATCAAGGAACAGGGAAATATATATAGGCAGTCTTCACTTTGTGACACAATCTTTGGACCATACCCTGTAGGAATAGAACAGAACAGAACAGAATAGAATAGAACAGAACAGAACAGAATTCTTTATTGGCCAAGTGTGGTTGGACACACAAGGAATTTGTCTTGGTGCAAATGCTCTCAGTGTACAGAAAAGAAAAGATACATTCGTCAAGAGTCAAGAATCATCAGGTACAGCACTTAATGATAGTCATAGGGTACAATAAGCAATCAAATCATACTAGGAAACAGTCCATATAAATCATAAGGATACAAGCAGGGGTGGGTTTCAAATTTTTTAACAACCGGTTCTGTGGGCGTGGCTTAGTTGGTGGGCATGGCTTGGTGGTCATGTGACTAGCTGGGCGTGGCCAACTCAATAGCACTCACATCGAGGCACGCTTCTCCTTGCCTGGCGTCTCATGACTGTGGGGATGCTGCAACAGTCGTAAGTGTGAAAAATGGTCATAAGTCACTTTTTTCAGTGCCATTGTAACTTTGAATGGTCACTCCACACAAGCAAAGTACCAGCAAAGGAGGGAAAAAATACTCCAGAGAAATTCCTGAGACAGGAAGTCTAGTCCTGCCAAGAATGTAATAAGGGTTAATAGAGAGGCAGTTTCTGTAAGCAACACCAGAATGTTTCCTTCCTGCCTTCCTTACAGGATTAGGCCAATAATTTCTTCTAACAACCGGTTCTCCGAACTGTTTAGAATGTTAACAACCGGTTCTAGCGAATAGGTGCAAACCTGTAGAATCCCACCCCTGGATACAAGCGACAAAGTTACAGCCATACAGTCACAAGTGGGAGGAGATGGGTGAAAGAAAGATGGGAGGTTTAATAATAATAGTAGTGCAGGCTTTGTAAATAGTTGGACAGTGTTGAGGGAATTATTTGTTTAGCAGAGTGATGGCTTTCGGGAAAAAACTATCCTGTGTCTAGTTGTTCTGGTGTGCAGTGCTCTGTAGCATCGTTTTGAGGGAAGGAGTTGAAACAGTTTATGTGAGGGGTCTGTAAATATTTTCACAGCCCTCTTTTTGACTCATGCAGGATACAGGTCCTCAATGGAAGGCAGGTTGGTAGCCATTGTTTTTTCTGCAGTCCTAATGGGCTGGTTTTCTTTTCCTTGAGGAAGAACAAAACGTTTCGTTTTTCATCCAAGAAACTTTATCAGTTGTGATGGGGAGGGGAGGGATGGAGGATAGGTACTGACACCTGAGACTGGGTGCTTAGAGATGGTAGGATAGGTGCTGACTTGATAGGGGAGTGGGTTTGTGGAAGGATTTTATTTCTTGGCAGACATCTGGTCCATTAGCACTCTCTGTGAGAGCTCTTGAGGCCATTTGATGGTTTATCCCTGCCCTCAGAGTACAATTGTTTGTGGAATCTTTTTGGTCCCCTATCTCCAGTCTACTAAGGAGATACGTCTGGTGGGACCTAGAAGAAAGGCCTTCTCCATGGTGGCTCCCTCCCTCTGGAACATCACCCCTCCATAAATTAGACTGCCCCCCTTTCTAACACTCTTTCAGAAGGCCCTGAAAACGTGGTTCTGCCAGCGGGCCTGAGGAACCTAGAACGGGATGGAGCCCATTAAATGGCTGGTATGAATGTGTGTTGTCGCCAGGGTGGTGAGGTTATTATTTTACTTATTTATTTTATTGCTTTTATATTGTGCTTTTATGCCCTGTAAGCCATCTTGAGTAACCATGGGTGAGTGGGCAGCAATATAAGTTTTTTAATTAAATAAATAAAAATACAGCACAGCTCTTGTGGCGGTACCAAGAAGATTACAGAAACAATTGCACCCTAAAGGGAAAGATAAATGGCCAAGTTGCCTCAAAATTAACAGATTAATATTGGAAGGGACCTTGTAGGTCATCTAGTCCAACCCCCCACCCAAGCAGACCCTAAACCATTTCTGACAGATGGCAGTCCAATCTCTTCTCGGAAGCTTCCAGTGATGAAGCTCCCACAACTTCCAAAGGCAACTTCTGTCCCATTGGTTGATTTCTCTCACTGTCAGAAAATTTCTCAATATTTCCAGGTTGAATCTCTCCTTGTTTAGTTTCCATCCATTATTCTTTGTCTGGCCTTCAGGTGCCTTGGAAAATAGCTTGACCTCTTCCTCTCTGGGGCAGCCCCTCAAATATTGGAAGACTGCTATCAGGTCCTTCTCTTCACTAGTTCTGACAGAGAGTGCTAATGGACCAGATAATTGCAAAGAAACATAATTTTTCCACCCACCCACTCCCCAATCCGGTCAGAACTTATCCTTCCATTCCCACTCCCCATCATAACTGATAGTTTCTTGGATGAAAAACAAAATGTTTTGTTCTTCTTAAGGGGAAGAAATATTCCGTCTATCCTAGCCATGAGGGATGGAATAAAACGTAACCAGGACATTAAATATCGTTGTTTGAGCCAGGACAAACTAAAAAAAAACCCCACTACTTTATTTGGATTACAACAACAATGGACCAATGTTGCTTTTCCTGAGGCTGTGAGCAGGTAGAGATATCATATATTATTGCCTTCAAGGCAAAATCAAGGCATGATATATTAAAAGTCCCAACTAAGCTTAACAAAGTCAGCTTTGAGTGTCAGTTACTGTTTATTTGGGCAAATTAGAGATAAAATTATTTCTTCCATAACTACAGGTGGTGGATTTATATTATTTTTAATTGTTTGTGAGCAGCCCAGAGTCATATATTAAAATGGGCATCTCTGTAACTAGGAATGATAATTAATTTCCCTTGCTCTGTATCAAATTTAAAAAAAATGCAATGGAAATGTGCAATTGCCTCTAGCAATATTTCATTTTACTTATTAATTCCAGGAGCTTTACTCCACTTAAATCTCATGATTATAGCGCAGTAAGTGTTTGCACTAGAAATTTCAGACTAATTGTCTTTGATTTTTTTGGTTCAGTGAGAACTGCAGGAAATCAGCTTGTGCTCTGCTGCTTGTTATTTTAAATGTTTGATTTGGGATGCAATTTCAGGTTTTTTTTTCTTTTAAAATGTTAATCTCTAGTCAATGCATGCTATCTACCTGTTTGACAAAAGAGAATGTAGTTGGAATTTTTTTTGACATTATATTGTTTTTATTTCCAATGGATTTAAGGTTCTCAAGGGTACCTTAAGGCAGGGTCCCCAACCGCCGGTCCGCGGACCGGTCCCGTCCGCGGAACAAGTCTTACCGGGCCGCTGGTTGCTGGCGCCGCCATCTTTTTGATAAAAAGTGCTTCCGGTGAGCTTTTCCGGGTGAAAGCTCACCGGAAGCACTTTTTCGCAAAAGATGGCGGCGCCCAGTTGATGCTGGCCGGGCCGCGGCGCCAGCTGATGCCGGTGCCGGGCCGCGGCATAAAAAGGTTGGGGATCACTGCCTTAAGGGATTAGGATCAAGTTCATGAACACCTTTCCTCCCTTTGGGCTTAATCTATGAAGTTTATTTGGAAGGTGCATTTGAAAATTTATATTCTAATCCCAGGAACAAAATGTTGATTGACTGACTACTCAAAGTGAATGGGGAGATATCCTGATATTGTTGGAAATAACTGGGTTTTTTTAATGGATATGAAAGCTGCTAGATTTTGGCTCTGAAAAGAGGTGCTCGGGTTTATATTATATTAGTATCATGTATTTCTGGCTTGTTGTTTGTTTGGAATGGATTTAGACTAGTTTTCTATGCTTAGTCCATTCCTACACTAGATTCTCTATGTTGAGTTATGTACAGTTCCATATACAGTTACAGAAGCCATAGGAAGATATTACATATGGGGAGGCTTTATTGTTTGAACTAGGAAATTTGTCCCCTTTTGAAAATAGGCAGCATTGTACCGTCTTTCTTTCTTTCTTTCTTTCTTTCTTTCTTTCTTTCTTTCTTTCTTTCTTTCTTCCTTCCTTCCTTCCTTCCTTCCTTCCTTCCTTCCTTCCTTCCTTCCTTCCTTCCTTCCTTCTCTCTCTCTCTCTCTCTCTCTTTCTTTCTTTCTTTCTTTCTTTCCTCTTTATTTTTTTAGTAAATAACTTAAAGTGGCAAACACACAAAATGCAACTTCCTCTTCCTATTTTCCCCAGAACAACAACTGTGAGGTGGGTTGGGCTGAGAGAGAGTGAGTGGCCCAAAGATACCCAGCCAGCTTTCATACATAAGATGGAACTAGATCTCAACATCCCTTGGTGGTTGGCCCAAGAATCCAGCCATACCTCATGCCTAAGGCAGGTCTAGAACTCACAATCTCTTGGTGATTGGGCCAAAGTCACCCAGCTGTCTTTCCTATCTAAGGTGGGACTAGAACTCACAGACTCCTGGCTTCTAGTCTGATGCCTTCACTAGGCCAAACTGGCTCTCAAATTAGTTCAGATAGTCCTCCACTTACAACCACAACTGAGCCCAGAATTTATGTTGCTAACTGAGAAATATGTTAAAGGAGCCTTGCACCATTTTACGACCTCTCTCGCCACGTTTGTTCAGTGAATCATTGTACTTGTTCAATTAGTAAGACGGTTGTTAAGTGAATCGTTGTTTGTCAGAAGATCTCAAAAGAGGATCACATGACCCTGGGACACGGCAACCGTCATAAATATGAGTCAGTTGCCAAGGATTTGATTGTAAATCATGTGACCGTGGGGGAATGCTGCAGTGTTGTAAGTGTGAAAAATGGTCATAAGTCACTTTTTTCAGTACCGTTGTAACTTTGAACGGTTGCTAAATGAACTGTTGTAAGTCGAGGATTACCTCCTGTATTTCCCATCACTACTGGCTCCTTATTTATTTGATTTGCAGCTTTTCTACACAGAAGCCACTCACTGAGTTTCCACTGCAAAATGAATGGAAGCCAGAGACGCCAAGGGATAGAGCAAATTACGTAATGCAGACAATGTGAATCATAGCCAAGATTCAAAAGGCTTTCCTTTTTACTGGAAGTTCAAATTATGTGCTGCATTACACATTTTGTTCTCTCCTCAGGCTGGGGACTAAAGAACCTAAACTTGGAATCCATGTGATTTGATGGGCAAAACAACCCGATATTTTGTACTACAATTTATCAGATTTTTGGATAGCCTGGCATGAGGTTTGTTCTAAAGATATGGATCTTTCTTTGGCACCATCTGTGGAATGGGGCCGAACAAATCATTTTAAAGACTTTTTTTTATGTAATAAACTTTATTAACCTTTTGTGCATTTTAAAAATAAAACAAAAAATAAATATCATGACATTAACAGTTTTGTGACATCCATCTCATCCATTTCTATCTTTTGTGCATATTTACAAATATATACAATTTTGTGTGAATATAATCTATAAGTTGCTTATCTTTAATTCCTTCATTTTCTATGTGTCTTAATTTGATCCAATTATACCATTTTTCCCAAATTCTATAGTTTTCAGACTCCTCTTTCTCTTGTACCATTAAAGTCAATTTGTCCATTTCAGCACATGCCATTATTTTTTGAATAATCAATTCATCCGATGGTATACAGTTGTGCTTCCAGCATTCAGCATAAGCTATTCTAGCAGCGGTTAAGATATGTAATACAATATATTACATATTTTTTCCACATTTCTTTTTATATATCCCTAACAGAAATAGTTCTGGTTCCAATTCTACTTGTTCCTTAAGGATTTTTTGCAGCCATTGTTTAATTTTAAGCCCATTTTAAAGACTTTTTGGATGTTGGACTATAATATAGAGCAAAATCATAATTTGGGAAGAGATTCTTGGTTACATTTAGGGTTGGTCAACAGCATTTATAATCTGAGATTATATCACATTTTTAGGAACTGCAGAAGGTCTTCAAAGGTTCAAATTCTTGGAGATGGTGCAAATTAATTAACTTCCAGTTTTCAGCAAAATCGTGTCTATAGTATTAATTCCCTTAACATCCGAAGGATTCTCTCATAACAACTGCTATAAAGATAATAAAATCAGATCAGTTATGTGATCAACCTGTTTTATGGCTGTCACGAGTTACAGCTGTGATGGGCAGGCTCTATAACAGTCATAATTTGAGGATTACCTGAATAGTATTTTATTTTTTTCATTCTATAGCTATTTTTAAAAAATTAATCCATTTATACACACATTCCAATGCCTCAGTGAAACTGCTTACGGATGACAGAGATGACAATTTGATTGTAATAGGAACATTTTCAAGAAAAATCACCTATTACGATTAAGAGAGGTTTCAAGATTTTAAAATTGCCATTTTTCTTCTTATTGCTTACCTGTGCAAAAAATAGGAACTGTCAGATTAAATTACATAGGATGTATGTTCTGATGCATTTTACTTATTATAATGTAACACTTTTCTAAATGATATGCTCAAACTGCCAAAATATTTGCATAACATTAATTTTATTTATTGAATTTGTTAAGACCACCCAATTCCAAGGAGGCATGTAGTACTTAGAATTAAAAAACACATTTAAAAATGTAATTCCAGACACAACCATCATTCCCAGCACTCGGTTTAACTGTTTTCTTTTTAAGTGAATAGATGATGGGTCAAACTTATAGATGGGCAAGAGATTTCCACATTGGCAAAATCTTTTATGTAATATAGTCTTTTTTTTAAAGATACTGTAGTAAGGAGAAACTTTCTGACAGTGAGAACAATTGATGGAATAGCTTCCCTCATAGAGATGTGGGTCAGAGGTGGTATTCAGCAAGTTCTGACCAGTTCTGGAGAACCAGTAGTGGAAATTTTGAGTAGTTCGCAGAACCGGCAAATCCCACCTCTGACTGGCCTCGCCCCCATCTAGTCTCTGCCTCCCATTGAGTCCCAGCTGATTGGCTGGGTCTTTTTTGGTTGCCCTGCACAGGAGAACGGAGCTGGAAAGCAGGTTAGTGAGGTGGGGAGGGAATGGGAATTTTGCAGTAACCTTCCCCAGGAGTGAGGTGGGAATGGAGATTTTGCAGTATATCCTTCCCCTGCCACGTCCGCCAAGCCACGTCACTCCCACCAAGCCACACCTTCAGAACCGGTAATAGTAAAAAAAATTTGAATCCCACCACTGATGTGGGTGCTCCATCACTGGAAGTTTTCAAGAAAAGATTGGACAGCCATTTGTTTGAAATGATGTAGGATTTCTCCTTCAGCAGAGGGTTGGACTAGAACACCTCCAAGGTCCCTTTCAGTTTTATGATTCTGTGTTCTTTTATTGGCACAAATGGGAGGATGAAGTATTGATTAACTCTATCAACTGATGCCAGTTGCCATTCCCAAAGGTGGCATTTATGGATGCCAAGCTTTGCGGATACTGGAAAATAACCACCAGTTATCTGAGATCCAGATCTTACTCAAAGGTCAAAGTGTTGCAAAGGGCAATTTGGAAGCATCTTCTGTCGTTGATTGGATAGATTTTGGGGGCTGGGTTTCTCAGGAGAGCCTATTCCACAAGCTCTTTTTTTTAAAAACAACCCTCTCCACTCCTCTCGCAGTAATCTATTTTTACGGGCAGGAACACCCGGTCACAAATAGCTCATGAGATTAGGTCTCTGTTTCTGTCTGCAAAGTGAACAGCTCATGTCTGACTTCTATTGATTGATAAGGAGGCTTTTAAGTTAATTAAGATTACCTCCACCAGGCCACCTTTCGTTCTGCAGCTGGAGGCAGGCCAAGCTGTTGACTTAACTCCAACTCAGATATAAGGGTTTGTTCCATGGTTGTTTCTAGGTTGATCATGGACTCCACACAATTTTGTTTTATTTATTTATTTTAATAAAAGGAGAGATCTTAGGGCAGATAAAACTACTTGGTGTGGAAAAAATATATAAAATATATTGCATTACACATCTTAACAGCTGCTAGAATAGCTTATGCTGAATGCTGGAAGCACAACTGTATACCATCGGATGAATTGATTATTCAAAAAATAATGGCATGTGCTGAAATGGACAAATTGACTTTAATGGTACAAGAGAGAAAGAGGAGTCTGAATACTATAGAATTTGGGAAAAATGGTATAACTGGATCGAATTAAGACACAAAGAAAATGAAGGAATTAAAGATAAGCAACTTATAGATTAAATGTATATATTCACACAAAATTGTATACATTTGTAAATATGCACAAAAGATAGAAATGGATGAGATGGATGTCACAAAACTGTTAATGTCATGATATTTATTTTTTGTTTTATTTTCAAAATATACAAAAGACTAATAAAGTTTATTTTAAAAAAAAACTACTTTGTGTGGCATTGCGTGACTTAGTGACTTCATGAGGAAAACTTTGCCAGGGACAATTGCCGTGTGAAGGAGCTTGGGCCAAGCTTGCATTACTCCTGATATGCTGGTTTCTATGTGTAGAGGATTCTTCTTTTAATGTAAATAAGCTTGCTGTATCCAGGGAAGGCTGTAACTAAGGCACTTTTTCCACAGCAGATTAATAAAATCTAATTGTGGCCCTATTACCCAGTTGAGGGGGGGGTTTGCCTATTTATGAGAGCTCTGTGGCTCCAGTGCCCTATTCAATCCATCAGTTATAGTTTCAAGCTGGTTCAAGGGCTAAATCTATCTTCAGCATAATATTTTGGCAGATTTCTCCTCTCTCTTCCTCTCTGCAGCATGCTTACTTATTCTCACAACTTTTCCCTCTGGCAAATGTTCGGAAGTATGTTTCTATGGCAACCTCACTGCACTGTTATTAAAGAACACCCCATCACAGATATACTAAGTTTGCAATATTCTCTTCCCAGCCTAATAAGGTGGCTTTTTGGTATAGCTTGCTTTGCTTTCGGTATGGAGCAAAAAGAAAAAGGAAAAGAGGCTGATTGAATGAATCCTGGTTTGGAAGAGAAATCACAGTTTGCCAGTCTGGATATACGGTAGTTACTGTATAAGGAGCAACGAAGGAAATTTCCTGATCAAGAAAAATGCATCTTTGATATTATGGAATGCTTGGCTTAAAATGTAGGGAGTAGAAGATCTCTTATCCATCATCTTGGTCATCTGATTTCTTGAAAAAAGAACAATCATGTAAATCAGTGATTCTCAACCTGTGGTCCATGGACCCTGGGACAGGGGTGGGATTCAAAAATCCCAGCAACTGGTTGTCTGCCCAGTTGCTGGATGGGCATGGCCATGGTGGGTGTGGCCTATCGGAACTTCTGGATGGGCCGTTTTTTGCCTTCCCCAGAGTCCCGAGGCTTCCCTCGGGCCTCTGGAAGGGCGAAAACGGCCTCCACCATGCTCCGGAGGCTCTCCGGAAGCCGAAACAGGCCCATTTCCAGACTTCTGGAACTTCAGGGAGGGGAGTTTTTCGACCTCCCAGCGCTTCTGCATGAGCCCTGCACTTACCTGCATCCAAAACGGGCCGCATGGAGACTCCGGGGTGGGGTGAGCGGGGCCAGCCGGTCGGTTCAACTATCAGTTCGACGAAACAAATGTAAATTTATCATCTGGTTTGCTCGAACCGGCCTGAACTGGCTGAATCCCACTCCTGCCCTGGGGGTCCATGATGTTGTCCCAGGGGGTCCCACGAAGGCTTGAAGAAATGTTATGATTTAAATCTTGAGTTAAGTCTTGGGAGTCCGTGGCCTTAGTTCGTAACCAGAAAAGGTATTTAAAGCGGGGTTTGTGGTGAAGAAAAGGATGAGAACCACTGATGTAAATATAAAATAAGCCTCTCCCCTAAGATGGCTCTTTGATTGTCACCACAAGGTAGTCCTTGACTTACAACAGTGCTTAATGACCATTCAAAGTTACAACAACACTGAAAAAAGTGATTTATGATTGTTTTTCACACTTACAACCATTATAGTCACCTATAGTCACATCAAAATATGGATGCTTGGCAACTGGTACATATTTATGATGGCTGCAGTGTCCCGGGGTGGTGGTGGTGGTGGTCATGGGATCCCCTTTTGCGGCCTTCTGACCAGCAAGTCAGATTCTCTTTACAACTGTGTCACTCACTTAAAAACTGCTTTGATTTACTTAAAAACTGTGGCAAGGAAGTTTGTAAAATGGGGCAAAACTCACTTAACAAATGTCTCACATACATTTGGGACTCAGTTGTGGTCTTAAGTCGAGGACTACCTGTAAAGAACTTGAAAGAAAACTGGGAAATTTTGATGATATATCTCGACTGCGGGGAGAATCCAGTATGTGCAAAAATGGAAAAAAAATGTTTCAATTCCCACAATGGAAGAACGGATGGAAAAAGGGATGAAGTTGGCAGAGATGTGAAAGCCGACTCTCTTAGTCCAAGAGAATTTAACCAGTTTTGTTTCCAACTGCAAACCACATTTCTGGAATTGAACATCAAAAAAATAAAAATAAAACATTGGTTTGAGGTTTTGATATAGGTAGTCCTCAACTTACAACCACAATTGAGCCCAAAATGTCCGTTGTTGAAGGAGACATTTGTTATGTGAGTTTTGTCCCGTTTTATGATGTTTCTTGCCTCAGTTGTTAAGTGAATCACTTTAATTTTATGTTAGTAGAACGGTTGTTAAGTGAATCTGTCTTCTGGCACTTTACTTGCCAGAAGGTCACTAAAGGCAACACTAAAGGGACACTGCAAGCATCATAAATATGAGCCAGTTGCCAAGCGTCTGAATTTTAATCACGTGAACATGGGAATGCTGCAATAGTCGTAAATGTGAAAAGTGGTCATAAGTTACTTTGTTCCGTGCTGTTTTAACTTTGAATGGTCACTAAATGAATGGTTGTAAGTTGAGAACTACTTGTATTAACTTTGTTGTTACAGATAGCCCTGACTTATTATCACAACTAGGACCAGTGTACCTGTTGTTAAGCGAGGCTGTTGGTTAAGTAAGTCACGATATATTTTATTATCTTTTTTGCCTTGCTTGATAACAATAGCAAAAGCATTTAGACTTATATACTGCTTTATAGTGCTTTTATAGCCCTCTCTAAGCAGTTTACAGAGTCAGCCTATTGCCCCCAATAATCTGGGTCCTCATTTTACCCACCTCGGAAGGATGGAAGGCTGAGTCAAGCTTGAGCCATTCAGGATCGAACTGCTGGCAGTCGGCAGAGTTAGTGTGCAATGCTGCATTGTAACCACTGCACCATCACAGCCCTTCCTTCCTTCCTTCCTTCCTTCCTTCCTTCCTTCCTTCCTTCCTTCCTTCCTTCCTTCCCACTTAGCAATAGACTTATATACCACTTCACAGTGCTTTACAGCCCTCTCTAAGCAGTTTACAGAATTGGACTATTGCCCCCAACAATCTGGGTCCTCATTTTACCCACCTCGGAAGGACGGAAGGCTGAGTCAACCTTCAGCCTGGTGAGAGTCGAACTACCAAATTGCAGGCAGCCGGCAGGCAGCAGAAGTAGCCTGCAGGACTGCACTCTAACCACTGCCCCATCGTGGCTCATGTTAAGGGAGTTGTTCAGTGAATCGTGAAATCATTAAGTGAATCTGGCTTTCCTTATTGACTTTGCTTGTCAGAAGCCAGCTGAGAAGATCACAAATGACGATCACATGGTACTGCAACTATCGTAAGTACTTCCTGTGTGCCAAGTGCCCAAATTTTGATCATGTGACCATGGGGATGCTGGGACAGTTGTGCATAGTTTTTTTTTCCCAATGCCATTGTACCTTTAAACTAGGGGTGTCAAACTCGATTTCATTGAGGGCTGCATCAGGGTTGTGTTTGACCTTAGGGGTTCGGGGTGCGCATGGCCAGGGTGGACGCGGCCAGCTTGATGTCACTCATCAAGGCTTCATTTTTGGACGCGATGGTCTCCTGCAGCCCTCTGCCAACAAAAACGGAGCTTGGGGAGGCTGTGCATGGCCAGCGTGGGCTCTGTTTTCCCTGGCAGAGGGCTGCAGGAGGCTGTTGTGGGTGAAAACGGAGCTTGGGTACTGTGTGCGGCCTCGCAAAAGCTCCATTTTTGCTGGCAGAGGAACTGCGGGCTGGTTCGTTGTTGTTTCCAGGGCAGGCCCGTGGACCAGATCTAGCACTCTGCAGGCCGGATCTCACCCCCGGGCCTTGAGTTTGACACCTCTGTGTCAGGGTTCCGGTGGTTACCCCAATTAAATCCTGAGTCTTGAGCCAAACTTCCAAAACTTCGATTTATTGGAAGTTAACATGTCTGGCACTGCCTGGGTGTAGCCGACTCTGAGACACATCATTCCTTGTCACCCTTGACCCTGGTTTCCCCCCACCCCCTGGGTGTATCATAATTCATATTCTCCAATGGGACACATCCATAGTCAAGAGTCATCAGTCATGCTCTCCAGTTAGATATTTGCATGGCAGAAGCTTCAATCACCTAGTTACTATCTTTGAAAAACTATTTATGGAATGCACTTTTGATTTCCAAGCTGCCGCACTACTCTTTCAAACCCCTTTCCCCACTCCCTTTCAGTTGGCAACTCTAAAAAGACCATAGAAATATTTTATGAGATGACACTCTGCTTTAAACAGTAACTAAACAAATGGTGATAAGTCGAGGACTCTATGTGTAAAAATGACTAATATTTACTAGACATGTAAAACAGAAAAAGTTGCAATTGTATTTTGTGTTCTACTGCATCGAAAAAAGTCAGACATCATTATTTTTTTCTTTGTTTTTTTAACCTCATGCTCTTTTTCCTTTCTCCACATGTTCCTTTCCCTTTGTTCCCATTTCTATTTTATATTACAATAAACTCTAATAAAATCTGAACAGAAATAAAAGCCCATTGTGGGTTCTTTTCTTTGGTGTATCAGTTCTGGATCTTCTCTAACCATTTCCAGCATATCTCCATTGCATCACACTAAGCTAAAACTAGACACATATATTACGGCTTACTATAGTGTGTGAATTAAGCGGCTGTGATTTATTTAAAAGCACTTACGATTCTTTTTTTATAGCTTGGTTCAATATGTGGACTTGCTCAAGAGTGTTAATGGAAAAGAAGTTACTTTTTCATCCTCTTACTTAGAGTATCAATGTCAGTAATTTCATTTGGCTTTTCAGTGTGTGGAGATACTTACAAAAGCACAATTTTTAGACTTGTTTGTGAGAAGATACCCTGTTTAGGCTGCTACATATAAAAATCTGCACAATAGCATAAACTTGCTACAGGATATGGATAGAGGATGTGGAATAATCAACATAAATTATGGAAAGAAGATTCTGAATGGGTGTTAGAAAAAGCTTTTTAATAATTAGGACAGTTGGACAGCTAAACTATTTCTTCCTTTTTGTTTGTATCTAATGTTTTAGTTTGGAATTCCTGCACTAAATAGGAAAATTGAACTTATTCTTAATATGCAAAGAAGTTGGTGGCAAGGTTCATGAACTGCATTATAGGTAGTCTTCAATTTATGACCAGAGCTGAACCCAAGATTTGTGTTGCTTAAGAATAGAATAGAATTCTTTATTGGCCAAGTGTGATTGGACACACAAGGAATTTGTCTTGGTGTAAATACTCTCAGTATACAGAAAAGAAAAGATACATTCATCAAGAGTCAAGAATCATAAGGTACACACTTAATGATAGTCATAGGGTACAATAAGCAATCAAATCATACTAGGAAACAGTCAAAATAGATCGTAAGGATACAAGCGACAAAGTTACAGTCGTACAGTCACAAGTGGGAGGAGATGGGTGATAAGGAGTGATGAGAAGATTAACAGTAATAGTAGTGCAACTTTGTTTGTACTGGTCTGTTTGAAACCTGAAGCTCTGTTGAATTTGTGCTCCGTTTGGCTTTGTATAACTAATTGGAAATTTAGTCATTGGCAGCATTTCAAGGAAGATAAAGGTGCGTGCTTATCAGACTTATCCTGAAGGATTTTGGCAGACTTCCATGGGACTATTTACAAACTGTTGGAGACTTATTATGGGCTGTGAATGACTAAAATTCACAGCCGTTGAAATAAATAAAAAAGGGTTTTGAGACTAACGTGTGTTTGTTAGTGTCTCAATGAGCCTTCGTTAGAACAACAACAGGGACCGAAAGCTATCTCCATGCCACAGAAATGCGAATGTGCCGTTGGATATGGGGCATTTCTCTTCTTGACCACATCACAAATGACATCGTTGGGCAACATTTTGGTGTGGCACCAATTATACAGAAGATGAGAGAAGGCTGGCTCGGCTGGTATGGACATGTCCAGAGAGCAGCACCTTCCACCATGGCTGAAACTACCTACTGAAACTGAAATCTAAATAGATCTATAGACCTGTTTTTCTTTTATAAAATGGAGTAGGGATGGGAAAGGAAAGAATATATATTTATATTAAAAGCTATATCACAAACAAGCAGGCCATAGGCTTGTAAGCCTAGATTGGGGTGTCCAATGTTGGTTACTTTAAGACCTGTGTGGACTTCAACTCCCAGAATTAGGGTGTAGCAAAGACTTGGTACAAGCTATCAATGATAATTGTCAATTAAAGTCTGCAGACATTTCTTTAATAAGAGATTATCCATATTTATACTCTGACCACCAGTGAGGATTTAAGGAATTTTATGGTCAAGTTCAGTCTGAAAATGATAGAACACGAAATCAAGATGTATTGCATGTGGTTGGAAACTGGAATGCCAAACTTGGAAATGTTAAGGAGAAAAAGAAATATTTAGATTGTATAGAATAGGAAATTCTTTTTTTAAAAAAAGTTTTTTATATTTACAGCAAAAGCAACAAATAAAACCAACGTTCAATTTTACAGTGTGTTGGTTGGGTACAAATATCTTGTGCTCATAGCAATATTATTACACATTTCTTATTTGATTATATTCATAGACCTTTCTAATCAACATTCTATATTATATTGTTCCATTATTATATTATCATTAGCATTATAATTTCAGTTCTGTATCATCTTTCAAAAACAAATCTCATCCTTGCAAAGTTATATTCATATTCTTACTCATTCAGAAATAATCAATTATAGTGTATTATTACTGTTACCACATGTTTCAGTTTCTTACTCTTCTATCTAACCATTCATAAAATAAATCCAAAATCTTATAATACTCTTTTTCTTCCTGTTAGAATAGGAAATTCTGAAGTGATTCCTTAATTGCTAACATAATCTTCCAGCAATCAAAATTGCACCCATATTCATGGACATCACTAGATGGAATCCACAGAAATCCAATTGGCTTTATTAGTAGTACAAAGAGACAAAACCACTCAAAAGCTCACAGCAACAAAATGATGGCCTGGTATTAACAGATCACAAACTACTTAGAAGGAAGTTCCAAATCAAGTTGAAGAAGATCAAAGCAATACTGTGATCTTGAGCAGAAAGCCCATGTTTCCTAGAAGAACTTCAGATACTGCTTTGTAGTCTTGAACTAGGATATCAGAACAAATTATAAAAATTGCCGAGAAGAAGAGCTATATTTTAAAGATTTAAAAAATATTTTCAAAGAGATGCTAGGAGACACAAGAAGCAGTATTGCAATAACATCTGTAAAGGCATCGAAGATGGAAACACAGGCAGAAAAACAAGCAAAGTGTCATGCCCCTGTTGGAGACTGACTCCGAGGGAGAGGAGGAACAGCCAACAGGGAGTGGAAATGTGGCTCCGGAGGTTGTGGAGGAGGCTGGGGAAGGGCAGAGGCCGGCTGGGCAATCAGAGGAAGACCCAGGCCCATCCCCTCTCCATCCTAGGGCACGCAGGAAGGAGAGCATAAGGGAGAGACGTGAATGGCGTGGTCTATGGGGGAGGAAAGGGCCTTGATCCCCTTCATGGGCTGCAGCTGTGAGGACTGTTTAAAAGGACGGACATGCGTATGGGCCAGTGCTGGAAACAAAGTGTGGAAATATCTGTAGTCTGTCCTTCCTCTCTGAGTTTGGCGTCCTTCCCAGTTTGTGTTGCGATATCTGTGGACGTCTTCAAGCCCTTATCTTGCCTGGTTCCCTTAATTGCTTCAGTATGGTTTGTGTTGTTTTTACTTTTTGTAATTTATAGGCATTTTTAGTTTAAACAGCATTTCCTCCTTTTTGTAACTGCTTGTGGGGGAGTTTTTTTGTCTCCAGTAAAGGGTATTTGGAGCTTTGAAGCAAAGTAAAGGAATAAAAGGGGCTTCACCTGTTTTTGTGACTGTGTTTATTTTGTATCCCACCCTGGGTCATCACACAAAGTCTTCTAAATGATCTCTGAACTCAGAAATTTTCAATCTCAAATTGATATGCTAAAGCAAGGATATCCAACCACGGCAACTTTAAGAATCATGGACGTCAACTCCAAGAATTCCCCAGCCAGCCATGAGAGTTGAAGTTCACAATTCTTAAAGTTGCCATGGTTGGATAACTCTGTGCTTAAGGATGCCAAGACAGGATGGGGCAAATAGTGACTGATTCAAAGATGATCAAATAAAAATAGAAAGAATATATCTTAGATATATTCTAGCTGGCTGGAGAATTCTGGGAGTTGAAGTCTACAATTCTTAACGTTGCCAAGTTTGGAGATCCCTGGACTATAGGAATTGATGAGACTATTTACCAAAATCTGGCAAGCAACAAAAAGGGAATCACTGTTGAGGTTTGCCAGCAGCAGGTGTGGATGGCTGAGGTCTCGGAGAGCAAGGACTCAGATGAGAGGCCTGCGGGTGATGCAGGGATGGGGCCAGGACCATCAGGGAGTGGAATGCTGCCTTTGGAGATTGTGGAGGCTGGCAGCAGTGATGAAGAGGCCCCCGAGGAGTCTGTGCCCAGTGCGCGTGCGGGCAGGGCTGCTCGAAGGAAAGAGCAGCTGCAGCAGCACGGGCGACTCAGGAGTAAGGCTGCAAGGTAATGGCCCCTCCTTTAAGGGATAAAAGCCAGCCCTCAGAGGTGGGATTCTTTGCAGGAAGCAAAGAAGTTCTTGCACTTCAAGTTCTCGTGGACGTTTGGAATATCTTGGTTGGTGTTTGGGGACTTTTCGTTTTGAATATTTCTTGGCAATTTAATCCAGTGTTCTTGGCAGCCTTGCACAACCTTGGCAAGGCTCGTTCTTATCAGAGACAATTAGTTTGAAACAGCCTTTTAACTGTGAATGAATGGAATTCTCAGAGAAGCATTAAAAGGTTTTGCTTTTACCTCTGTTTGGTGTTTGCTTACTTGGAACAAGGTTTGGGTCAGAACAATCACTAAAGGTTCTAACCATACCATATTAGCAAATTCTAGAGAGTGGATACAGTGGTTATATATACTAAAGTCATGGAAAGAAGATTTCATGGAGAGTGCAGATATTGTACATTATCCTTAAATCCAGACGCTACCAAACTAATGCTTAGGATCATCTAAGGCAGATTAGAGCCTCACATGGAAACGGATATGCCAGATGTTGAGGATAGCTTTAGAGAAAGCTGAGGAACATGAGACACTAATACTGATATATTCTGGATAATCGAGATACCAAAAGATTGGTAGAAAGAAGTCTAAGTGTAGTTCATGGATTCCTGAAAGGCCTTTGATTGTGTTGATCATGCAGAGCTATGAAATGTCCTTAGGAAAAATGGATATTTGGGCCAGTTTATGGGTAGTCCTCAAGGTACGACCACAATAGAGCCCAAAATTTATGTTGTTAAGTGAGACTTCTGTTAAATGAGCTTTGCCCCATTTCACGACCTTTCTTGCCACAGTTGTTAAGTGAATCACTGCAGTTAGTTGTTAAGGTCGTTGAGTGAAATCTGACTTCCCCATTGACTTGGCTTGTGACCTGGGACACCGCAACCGTCATAAATATGAGTCAGTTGCCAAGCATCTGAATTTTGATCATTTGATCATGGCGGTGTGATCATGCCTGATTTTACAACCTGTTTACGGTGGTCGTTAAGTGAACGGGGCAGTCATTAAAAGCAAAACCAGAAGTAAATGAAATGCCAAAATGATGAAAGTTGCACCATGTGGCTTCAGGATGCTGCAAATGGCCGTAAATGCAGACTGGTTGCCTAGCGCCCAAAATGTTGTCACGTGACCATAGGGGGAGGAGGGACAGACATCAGGACTTCGAAAATGGGTCATAAGTAGCTCCAGGGGGCCAGTCATGACTTTGAATGGTTGCTAAGCAACCAGTTGTGAGCCAAGGTCTACCTGTATCAAGGAAAGGTAGACTGGAAAATGGTCATGATATTAAAATTGGAAAAAGGAACATTACTAAGCGCACTATCCCCCTGCAAATTCTGGTAATGAAAGTCATGGCACATAAGTACAGATTAACAGAGTTGGAAGGGACCTTGTAGGTCATCTAGTCCAACCTCCCACCCAAGCAGGAGATCCTGCACCATTTCTAACATTTCTTCTTGAAAGCCTGCAGTGATGAAGCTCCCACAACTTTCAAAGGCAACTACTGTTCCGTGGGTTGATTGTTCTCACTGATTGTTCCGGAAATACTGGAAGTGACGAAACGGATCCATTTTTCGGCCTCCAAAGGCTTCCCTCAAGCCCCCGGAAGGGCAAAAATAGCCCGAGGCCTCCGGAGGCTGAAAACGGGCACTTTCGGTATTTCCGGAAGGCCCATTTTTCGACCTCCTAAGGCTGCAGAGGCTTCCCTCAAGCCTCTGGGAGGCTGAAAAAGGCCTCAAACGGGCTGAAAATTAGCGGGGAGGTGGGCGCATGCACAGTACAGGTAGGGAGGGTGTTGCACGTGCATGCACAGGGGGAGTGGGGTGCATTGCATTGTGGGTGCTGCCACGCACACGCTTTCGGCACACGACAACAAAAAGGTTCGCCATCACTGGCTATGCACTGAAGACAAATCCCTTGTGGGTCCAATAACACTTGGCCAATAAAGAATTCTATTCCATTCTAACTATACAAACTGATGACAATGGATACAACAACCAGCTTTACTTTTCATTGCATTTCAGCTTTATTAGTAAACTAGCTGGATACCCGTGCTTCGCTATGAAACTATGTGATCGGGCTTAGTTTTTGGGGAGGAAAATAAGGAGAAGAAAATTCTGCCTCTGTCTACCAGCATCCATCAGTATTCATCTGGCTAGCGTCCTGTCAGTGTGTGAGAGAGTTGAGGGCTGTTTGGAAACTGAAGCCGTATTTGCTGTGTGAGCAAGGAGACAGTAAGGAGCCTGGGCATGGCTTAGGTCAACTATTCTGTACTAAAGCTGCTTGCTCCTGTGAAACTGAAACTCCTCTGCTTGTGTTTTGCAGATGGGGAGGAGGAGTAGAACTCCTTAGCATCAGAGCGTGTTAATATTAATATAGGAAATACTAATGATGCTCTGATGGTCATTTCGAAAAATCCTTTTTTAGTGAGCACCCAGAAGCCAAGAGAAACATATGTGTCAAATTTCAAGTTTGTAGGCTTTATGGTTCTGGAGATTTTGTGATGATGAGTGAGTGATGTTTTGCTTTTATATATGTAGAAGATCATGCAAAATCTATGTCGGTTAGGGGACAGTTGTTTAATTCACCTAGGTCACAGATTATATCATGCAGAAGCTTTGGGGATTTGGGCTTAGCGAAAGCTACTCCATTCTTAGAACCCAGCCTTGCAAAGTGATCAATCACGATCTCATTAGCAACCACATTTGGATTTTCCCTTAATCTCCCTGGTAAGCAGTTTTGCAGATCCGACCTGTCCTTTAAATGGCTTATCTACATGATGTAATGTTTGCCGTCCCTGCCAGAAATGGCAGCTTGTCAGCCAAGAATGAAACCGTGTAGTTTCAGATGATAAATTGCTGAACTTTGAATTCCCTGGAAATCCTGCTCAATTATGCTTGCAATATATCAAGGCTTCAGACACCCTTTTAAACAGCGGTGGATGGGTGGGGAAATACCCAGGACACACTTAATTAAGCAAAACTTGCCCGGGCTTCTAAAAGCAGTGATTAAAACTGCCTTCTCCCATCTGGGACTCTATGTTGGGGATTTTTGGAGTTTCAATACAGGTAGTCCTCGACTTATGACCATAATTGGAACCAAGTGGTTGTCAAGTGAGTTGTTGGAAGAAATTTCCCCAGTTTGTTCACAGCTGGGATACGCCGCAGATGCTGAGAAGAAATGAATGCAGAAGCCAGCTCTCAGAAAGTGGAATTCTTTCAATGCAGGAAGGCAAGAAGCAAAAAGTGACACAGCTGGAGCGTTCCTGGCTTGCAAGCAGCTTGGAAGTGTGAATCTGAGCCTTTTATGCTTAATTCCCCTTTGAAGCTCCTGCAGCTTGATGGGTTTTGTTTTGTTTCTGCCCTGCATTTTTCTTGTTTTTCTGGGTTAATCCTGTTAGGGGGCAGGAAGAGGGAGTTTTGGTTTACTTTGGAGAGTTTATTTTTAGCCTGATTCCGCTTATCTTAATGGTTCTACTGAAGTGTTTCTGTTACTTTTCTGTTACTTTTGTAACAGCCATTAGCACTGCTGCTCTGAGTTTTCCTTTCAGCTGGTGCTTCTTGGTTTTCTTAAAGGAAGAAGCGCTGGCTTGAGTCTCTTGGCACTGTTTTCTGTGGTTTCTGGTGCTGTGAGGTTTCTGGTGCTGTCCTTTTGGGGTGTACTTGCCACAGAGTCATGCCCGATTCTTTTGGCCATGGTTGTTAAATGAATCACTGCAGTTGCAAAGTGAATCGTGTGGTCATTAAGCTAATCCAATTCCCCCCATTGACTTGTTGGAAGCTGGCCAGGAAAGTCACAAACGGTGATCACATGACCCCAGGATGCTGCAACCCTTGTGACTGCTGATTGCCAAGTGCCTGAATTTTAATCACATGACCATGGGGATGCCGGGAGGGTCATAAGGGTGAGGACCAATCATAAGTCACTTTTTTTCGGTGCTGTTGTAACTTTTGATGGTCAACAAATGAATGGTCATAACTTATAAGGACTTCCTGGACATCTGGAAGATGCTTGCATGGACAAGACTTAAAATGAGATTTTAATCCGTGGGACCGATTTATCAGACCAGTTTATAAGCAAGGATAGGACTTGACAAATGGTGTTGTACAGGTTGTCCTCGACTTAAAATAGTTCATTTAGTGACTGTTCAAGATTACAACACTAAAAAAGTAACTTATGATCGTTTTTCATCCTTATGACCGTTGCCTCCTGGGC
Source organism: Notechis scutatus (assembly GCF_049901735.1). NCBI lineage: Eukaryota > Metazoa > Chordata > Lepidosauria > Squamata > Elapidae > Notechis > Notechis scutatus. The sequence goes on along the minus strand of NC_142010.1, from coordinate 256,206,383 downwards.
CTCAGGGATGCCTCCTGGGAGAAGCGGTAAGACAGCGAGGGGGATCCCGGCACAGCCGATCATCGGAACAGCTGATCATCGGGAGGGGGAAAAAAAGAAATACCTTTAAGGAGTGACTGGGCAGGGGAGAACGCAGTCAGCGATGTCGTGCCTGCGCGATAAGGACTGACTGGGCGGGGCAGAGAGGGGCGGGGCCAGCCAGGGGCACGATTCCCCGGTTCTCCGAACTGCGCAGAATCATAACAACCAGATCTATAGAACCGGTCCGAATCAGTAGAATCCCACCCCTGCTTACAACCATTGCAGCATCCCCCCTGATGACATGATCAAAATTCAGCCCTTTTTGCGACTGATTCATATTTAGGACAGTTGCAGTGTCCTGGGGTCCTGTGAAGGTGCGACCTTTTGCCAAGCAAAGTCGATGGGGAAGCCAGGTTCCCTTACTAGCTGTGTTACTTAACTTAACTGCGGTGATTCCATTTAACAATTATGGCAAGAAAATGTGGTAAAACGGGGAAAATCCATCTAACAAATGTCTCACTTAGCAACAGAAATGGGAGGCTGAATTGTGGCCGTAAATTGAGGGCTGACTGTATTGTCCAATTGTTGGAAGAAATGTCCATCTGAGTTCAGTTCCAAGTGGGGAAAGAAGACACTGGAAACATGGTGACTGCTTGGAAAGATGGTTTATTGATGAACAGGATGGGTTCCTGGACAGAAAAGGGAAGAGATGCTGAGAGTCCCTGGGTTTTATACCCTCTCTGGCTTTGAACTTCCTTGGGCACAGGAAGAGTGTCCTGATTGGTTGCTGTCAGAGGTCATAGGCTGTCTGTGTGCTAAGTTTGGTTGAAACTTGGTTGGTGATGCAGCAAAGGGCAATGAAATGGCTCTGCTGGAAGGAGGTAGATCTTTGTTATGTAGAGTAGACTGTCCCAGGCCTTAATGGCCCGTTAACAAAGGGAGGGGGCTGAGTTTCTGCCTCTCTGAGTTTCTACTTTTCTTATAGGGGAAATATTCTGCCTTTTTAATATATCCTAAAATATTTCATTTTTCTAGGAGAGGGGCGGTTTTTAACTTCCAACACTTTGTTAGCTGGATCTGAACATTTAAAATCTTGATTGTAAGGCAGCTGGGAAGTGTGAAAGATAAATGGCTGAACTAACATAAGGAAATGGGCCAGGGCTTCTGATTAAAGATTCAGATCTATTCCTGACATTATTCTCCTTGTCTGTAACACATTTGGGGAAGGACAAAGTATGTATTTATTTATTTATTTTATTTATTTATTTGATTTGCCAATTGTTTACAAGATAATAAATATAAGTGTATACATAGTTGTGAATACATGAAATGGGTACATATAAGAAAAATAAAGAAGAATAAGAGAAACAATAGGACAGGGACGGTAGGCACGTTGGTGTATTCTAAACTGCATTTTGCTGAGTTGTACTCCAGGGCAGTAATTTCATTCTGACTTGATGATAGTAATCCAAAGACTTGGGTATAGATCTGACCCCAAGGTCTGTTTAATTTCCAAAAAGCCAAACCTTGATCGTGGATAAACTCGGTAGAATCTCTGAATATCAAAGTGTGCTAGCTGAATTTGGGAGGTTTTTTTTTTTTTTAAAGATAAAAATGGGTAAGAATTCAAACAAGAATGTCTGGGCCAAGGGCTGAGTAATTAACCCGGCTGCTGGCTTCAATTGTAGTCACTTTCTTGGGCCCTGACAATTTACAAAACCAAGGTGTGTTTAGTTTGGCTTGATGCAAATGTCTTGATGTATGTTGTAAACCCAGGGATAGCATTACCAGTGGTGGGATTCAATTGTTTTTACTACCAGTTCTGTGGGCGTGGCTTGGTGGGCATGGTGTGGCTTGGTGCGCGTGGCGTGGCATGGCTTGGTGGGCATGGCAGGAGAAGGATACTGCAAAATCCCCATTCTCTCCCCACCCCATTAACCTGTTTTCCAGCTCCGTTCTCCTGTGCAGGGCAACCAAAGAAGACCCAGCCGATCAGCTGGGACTCAATGGGAGGCAGAGAAGAGATGGGGGCGGGGCCAGTCAGAGGTGGTATTTGCAGGTTCTCCGAACTACTCAAAATTTCCGCTACCGGTTCTCCAGAACTGTTCAGAACCTGCTGAATACCACCTCTGAGTATTACTAAATAAATCTTAGCTTAAAGTATCCTGTGAATGTATGTTACCACATTAACAA